>NW_026943931.1:0-37732 GCF_035594765.1 Anolis carolinensis
AAATCTCAAATTTTCCAGAAAAAGTGACCTCTGCCAAATCTGGAAAACTTGCCAAATTTTCATTTTTCTGACCCGCCAGGTTTGGAAAATCTTCAAATTTTCCAGAAAAAGTGACCTCTGCCAAATCTGGAAAACTTGCCAAATTTTCATTTTTCTGACCCGCCGGGTTTGGAAAATCTTCAAATTTTCCAGAAAAAGTGACCTCTGCCAAATCTGGAAAACTTGCCAAATTTTCATTTTTCTGACCCGCCGGGTTTGGAAAATGATGAAATTTTCCAGAAAAAGTGACCTCTGCCAAATCTGGAAAACTTGCCAAATTTTCATTTTTCTGACCCGCCGGGTTTGGAAAATGATCAAATTTTCCAGAAAAAGTGACCTCTGCCAAATCTGGAAAACTTGCCAAATTTTCATTTTTCTGACCCGCCCGGGTTTGGAAAATGATGAAATTTTCCAGAAAAAGTGACCTCTGCCAAATCTGGAAAACTTGCCAAATTTTCATTTTTCTGACCCGCCGGGTTTGGAAAATCTTCAAATTTTCCAGAAAAAGTGACCTCTGCCAAATCTGGAAAACTTGCCAAATTTTCATTTTTCTGACCCGCCGGGTTTGGAAAATCTTCAAATTTTCCAGAAAAAGTGACCTCTGCCAAATCTGGAAAACTTGCCAAATTTTCATTTTTCTGACCCGCCGGGTTTGGAAAATGATGAAATTTTCCAGAAAAAGTGACCTCTGCCAAATCTGGAAAACTTGCCAAATTTTCATTTTTCTGACCCGCCGGGTTTGGAAAATGATGAAATTTTCCAGAAAAAGTGACCTCTGCCAAATCTGGAAAACTTGCCAAATTTTCATTTTTCTGACCCGCCGGGTTTGGAAAATGATCAAATTTTCCAGAAAAAGTGACCTCTGCCAAATCTGGAAAACTTGCCAAATTTTCATTTTTCTGACCCGCCGGGTTTGGAAAATGATCAAATTTTCCAGAAAAAGTGACCTCTGCCAAATCTGGAAAACTTGCCAAATTTTCATTTTTCTGACCCGCCGGGTTTGGGAAAATGATCAAATTTTCCAGAAAAAGTGACCTCTGCCAAATCTGGAAAACTTGCCAAATTTTCATTTTTCTGACCCGCCGGGTTTGGAAAATGATCAAATTTTCCAGAAAAAGTGACCTCTGCCAAATCTGGAAAACTTGCCAAATTTTCATTTTTCTGACCCGCCGGGTTTGGAAAATCTTCAAATTTTCCAGAAAAAGTGACCTCTGCCAAATCTGGAAAACTTGCCAAATTTTCATTTTTCTGACCCGCCGGGTTTGGAAAATCTTCAAATTTTCCAGAAAAAGTGACCTCTGCCAAATCTGGAAAACTTGCCAAATTTTCATTTTTCTGACCCGCCGGGTTTGGAAAATGATGAAATTTTCCAGACAAAGTGACCTCTGCCAAATCTGGAAAACTTGCCAAATTTTCATTTTTCTGACCCGCCGGGTTTGGAAAATCTTCCAATTTTCCAGACAAAGTGACCTCTGCCAAATCTGGAAAACTTGCCAAATTTTCATTTTTCTGACCCGCCGGGTTTGGAAAATCTTCCAATTTTCCAGACAAAGTGACCTCTGCCAAATCTGGAAAACTTGCCAAATTTTCATTTTTCTGACCCGCCGGGTTTGGAAAATCTTCAAATTTTCCAGAAAAAGTGACCTCTGCCAAATCTGGAAAACTTGCCAAATTTTCATTTTTCTGACCCGCCGGGTTTGGAAAATCTTCAAATTTTCCAGACAAAGTGACCTCTGCCAAATCTGGAAAACTTGCCAAATTTTCATTTTTCTGACCCGCCGGGTTTGGAAAATGATGAAATTTTCCAGAAAAAGTGACCTCTGCCAAATCTGGAAAACTTGCCAAATTTTCATTTTTCTGACCCGCCGGGTTTGGAAAATCTTCAAATTTTCCAGAAAACGTGACCTCTGCCAAATCTGGAAAACTTGCCAAATTTTCATTTTTCTGACCCGCCGGGTTTGGAAAATCTTCAAATTTTCCAGAAAAAGTGACCTCTGCCAAATCTGGAAAACTTGCCAAATTTTCATTTTTCTGACCCGCCGGGTTTGGAAAATCTTCAAATTTTCCAGACAAAGTGACCTCTGCCAAATCTGGAAAACTTGCCAAATTTTCATTTTTCTGACCCGCCGGGTTTGGAAAATGATGAAATTTTCCAGAAAAAGTGACCTCTGCCAAATCTGGAAAACTTGCCAAATTTTCATTTTTCTGACCCGCCGGGTTTGGAAAATGATCAAATTTTCCAGAAAAAGTGACCTCTGCCAAATCTGGAAAACTTGCCAAATTTTCATTTTTCTGACCCGCCGGGTTTGGAAAATCTTCCAATTTTCCAGACAAAGTGACCTCTGCCAAATCTGGAAAACTTGCCAAATTTTCATTTTTCTGACCCGCCGGGTTTGGAAAATCTTCCAATTTTCCAGACAAAGTGACCTCTGCCAAATCTGGAAAACTTGCCAAATTTTCATTTTTCTGACCCGCCGGGTTTGGAAAATCTTCAAATTTTCCAGACAAAGTGACCTCTGCCAAATCTGGAAAACTTGCCAAATTTTCATTTTTCTGACCCGCCGGGTTTGGAAAATCTTCCAATTTTCCAGACAAAGTGACCTCTGCCAAATCTGGAAAACTTGCCAAATTTTCATTTTTCTGACCCGCCGGGTTTGGAAAATCTTCAAATTTTCCAGAAAAAGTGACCTCTGCCAAATCTGGAAAACTTGCCAAATTTTCATTTTTCTGACCCGCCGGGTTTGGAAAATCTTCAAATTTTCCAGACAAAGTGACCTCTGCCAAATCTGGAAAACTTGCCAAATTTTCATTTTTCTGACCCGCCGGGTTTGGAAAATGATGAAATTTTCCAGAAAAAGTGACCTCTGCCAAATCTGGAAAACTTGCCAAATTTTCATTTTTCTGACCCGCCGGGTTTGGAAAATCTTCAAATTTTCCAGAAAACGTGACCTCTGCCAAATCTGGAAAACTTGCCAAATTTTCATTTTTCTGACCCGCCGGGTTTGGAAAATCTTCCAATTTTCCAGACAAAGTGACCTCTGCCAAATCTGGAAAACTTGCCAAATTTTCATTTTTCTGACCCGCCGGGTTTGGAAAATGATGAAATTTTCCAGAAAAAGTGACCTCTGCCAAATCTGGAAAACTTGCCAAATTTTCATTTTTCTGACCCGCCGGGTTTGGAAAATGATGAAATTTTCCAGAAAAAGTGACCTCTGCCAAATCTGGAAAACTTGCCAAATTTTCATTTTTCTGACCCGCCGGGTTTGGAAAATGACGAAATTTTCCAGAAAAAGTGACCTCTGCCAAATCTGGAAAACTTGCCAAATTTTCATTTTTCTGACCCGCCGGGTTTGGAAAATGATGAAATTTTCCAGAAAAAGTGACCTCTGCCAAATCTGGAAAACTTGCCAAATTTTCATTTTTCCGACCCGCCGGGTTTGGAAAATGATGAAATTTTCCAGAAAAAGTGACCTCTGCCAAATCTGGAAAACTTGCCAAATTTTCATTTTTCCGACCCGCCGGGTTTGGAAAATGATGAAATTTTCCAGAAAAAGTGACCTCTGCCAAATCTGGAAAACTTGCCAAATTTTCATTTTTCCGACCCGCCGGGTTTGGAAAATGATGAAATTTTCCAGAAAAAGTGACCTCTGCCAAATCTGGAAAACTTGCCAAATTTTCATTTTTCTGACCCGCCGGGTTTGGAAAATCTTCAAATTTTCCAGAAAAAGTGACCTCTGCCAAATCTGGAAAACTTGCCAAATTTTCATTTTTCTGACCCGCCGGGTTTGGAAAATGATGAAATTTTCCAGAAAAAGTGACCTCTGCCAAATCTGGAAAACTTGCCAAATTTTCATTTTTCTGACCCGCCGGGTTTGGAAAATGATCAAATTTTCCAGAAAAAGTGACCTCTGCCAAATCTGGAAAACTTGCCAAATTTTCATTTTTCTGACCCGCCGGGTTTGGAAAATGATCAAATTTTCCAGAAAAAGTGACCTCTGCCAAATCTGGAAAACTTGCCAAATTTTCATTTTTCTGACCCGCCGGGTTTGGAAAATGATGAAATTTTCCAGAAAAAGTGACCTCTGCCAAATCTGGAAAACTTGCCAAATTTTCATTTTTCTGACCCGCCGGGTTTGGAAAATCTTCAAATTTTCCAGAAAAAGTGACCTCTGCCAAATCTGGAAAACTTGCCAAATTTTCATTTTTCTGACCCGCCGGGTTTGGAAAATGATGAAATTTTCCAGACAAAGTGACCTCTGCCAAATCTGGAAAACTTGCCAAATTTTCATTTTTCTGACCCGCCGGGTTTGGAAAATCTTCAAATTTTCCAGACAAAGTGACCTCTGCCAAATCTGGAAAACTTGCCAAATTTTCATTTTTCTGACCCGCCGGGTTTGGAAAATCTTCAAATTTTCCAGAAAAAGTGACCTCTGCCAAATCTGGAAAACTTGCCAAATTTTCATTTTTCTGACCCGCCGGGTTTGGAAAATCTTCAAATTTTCCAGACAAAGTGACCTCTGCCAAATCTGGAAAACTTGCCAAATTTTCATTTTTCTGACCCGCCGGGTTTGGAAAATCTTCCAATTTTCCAGACAAAGTGACCTCTGCCAAATCTGGAAAACTTGCCAAATTTTCATTTTTCTGACCCGCCGGGTTTGGAAAATCTTCAAATTTTCCAGAAAAAGTGACCTCTGCCAAATCTGGAAAACTTGCCAAATTTTCATTTTTCTGACCCGCCGGGTTTGGAAAATGATGAAATTTTCCAGAAAAAGTGACCTCTGCCAAATCTGGAAAACTTGCCAAATTTTCATTTTTCTGACCCGCCGGGTTTGGAAAATGATGAAATTTTCCAGAAAAAGTGACCTCTGCCAAATCTGGAAAACTTGCCAAATTTTCATTTTTCTGACCCGCCGGGTTTGGAAAATCTTCAAATTTTCCAGAAAACGTGACCTCTGCCAAATCTGGAAAACTTGCCAAATTTTCATTTTTCTGACCCGCCGGGTTTGGAAAATCTTCCAATTTTCCAGACAAAGTGACCTCTGCCAAATCTGGAAAACTTGCCAAATTTTCATTTTTCTGACCCGCCGGGTTTGGAAAATGATGAAATTTTCCAGAAAAAGTGACCTCTGCCAAATCTGGAAAACTTGCCAAATTTTCATTTTTCTGACCCGCCGGGTTTGGAAAATGATGAAATTTTCCAGAAAAAGTGACCTCTGCCAAATCTGGAAAACTTGCCAAATTTTCATTTTTCTGACCCGCCGGGTTTGGAAAATGACGAAATTTTCCAGAAAAAGTGACCTCTGCCAAATCTGGAAAACTTGCCAAATTTTCATTTTTCTGACCCGCCGGGTTTGGAAAATGATGAAATTTTCCAGAAAAAGTGACCTCTGCCAAATCTGGAAAACTTGCCAAATTTTCATTTTTCCGACCCGCCGGGTTTGGAAAATGATGAAATTTTCCAGAAAAAGTGACCTCTGCCAAATCTGGAAAACTTGCCAAATTTCATTTTTCCGACCCGCCGGGTTTGGAAAATGATGAAATTTTCCAGAAAAAGTGACCTCTGCCAAATCTGGAAAACTTGCCAAATTTTCATTTTTCCGACCCGCCGGGTTTGGAAAATGATGAAATTTTCCAGAAAAAGTGACCTCTGCCAAATCTGGAAAACTTGCCAAATTTTCATTTTTCTGACCCGCCGGGTTTGGAAAATCTTCAAATTTTCCAGAAAAAGTGACCTCTGCCAAATCTGGAAAACTTGCCAAATTTTCATTTTTCTGACCCGCCGGGTTTGGAAAATGATGAAATTTTCCAGAAAAAGTGACCTCTGCCAAATCTGGAAAACTTGCCAAATTTTCATTTTTCTGACCCGCCGGGTTTGGAAAATGATGAAATTTTCCAGAAAAAGTGACCTCTGCCAAATCTGGAAAACTTGCCAAATTTTCATTTTTCTGACCCGCCGGGTTTGGAAAATGATCAAATTTTCCAGAAAAAGTGACCTCTGCCAAATCTGGAAAACTTGCCAAATTTTCATTTTTCTGACCCGCCGGGTTTGGAAAATGATCAAATTTTCCAGAAAAAGTGACCTCTGCCAAATCTGGAAAACTTGCCAAATTTTCATTTTTCTGACCCGCCGGGTTTGGAAAATCTTCAAATTTTCCAGAAAAAGTGACCTCTGCCAAATCTGGAAAACTTGCCAAATTTTCATTTTTCTGACCCGCCGGGTTTGGAAAATCTTCAAATTTTCCAGAAAAAGTGACCTCTGCCAAATCTGGAAAACTTGCCAAATTTTCATTTTTCTGACCCGCCGGGTTTGGAAAATGATGAAATTTTCCAGACAAAGTGACCTCTGCCAAATCTGGAAAACTTGCCAAATTTTCATTTTTCTGACCCGCCGGGTTTGGAAAATCTTCCAATTTTCCAGACAAAGTGACCTCTGCCAAATCTGGAAAACTTGCCAAATTTTCATTTTTCTGACCCGCCGGGTTTGGAAAATCTTCCAATTTTCCAGACAAAGTGACCTCTGCCAAATCTGGAAAACTTGCCAAATTTTCATTTTTCTGACCCGCCGGGTTTGGAAAATCTTCAAATTTTCCAGAAAAAGTGACCTCTGCCAAATCTGGAAAACTTGCCAAATTTTCATTTTTCTGACCCGCCGGGTTTGGAAAATCTTCAAATTTTCCAGAAAAAGTGACCTCTGCCAAATCTGGAAAACTTGCCAAATTTTCATTTTTCTGACCCGCCGGGTTTGGAAAATGATGAAATTTTCCAGAAAAAGTGACCTCTGCCAAATCTGGAAAACTTGCCAAATTTTCATTTTTCTGACCCGCCGGGTTTGGAAAATGATGAAATTTTCCAGAAAAAGTGACCTCTGCCAAATCTGGAAAACTTGCCAAATTTTCATTTTTCTGACCCGCCGGGTTTGGAAAATGATCAAATTTTCCAGAAAAAGTGACCTCTGCCAAATCTGGAAAACTTGCCAAATTTTCATTTTTCTGACCCGCCGGGTTTGGAAAATGATCAAATTTTCCAGAAAAAGTGACCTCTGCCAAATCTGGAAAACTTGCCAAATTTTCATTTTTCTGACCCGCCGGGTTTGGAAAATGATGAAATTTTCCAGAAAAAGTGACCTCTGCCAAATCTGGAAAACTTGCCAAATTTTCATTTTTCTGACCCGCCGGGTTTGGAAAATGATGAAATTTTCCAGAAAAAGTGACCTCTGCCAAATCTGGAAAACTTGCCAAATTTTCATTTTTCTGACCCGCCGGGTTTGGAAAATCTTCAAATTTTCCAGAAAAAGTGACCTCTGCCAAATCTGGAAAACTTGCCAAATTTTCATTTTTCTGACCCGCCGGGTTTGGAAAATCTTCAAATTTTCCAGAAAAAGTGACCTCTGCCAAATCTGGAAAACTTGCCAAATTTTCATTTTTCTGACCCGCCGGGTTTGGAAAATGATGAAATTTTCCAGACAAAGTGACCTCTGCCAAATCTGGAAAACTTGCCAAATTTTCATTTTTCTGACCCGCCGGGTTTGGAAAATCTTCCAATTTTCCAGACAAAGTGACCTCTGCCAAATCTGGAAAACTTGCCAAATTTTCATTTTTCTGACCCGCCGGGTTTGGAAAATCTTCCAATTTTCCAGACAAAGTGACCTCTGCCAAATCTGGAAAACTTGCCAAATTTTCATTTTTCTGACCCGCCGGGTTTGGAAAATGATGAAATTTTCCAGAAAAAGTGACCTCTGCCAAATCTGGAAAACTTGCCAAATTTTCATTTTTCTGACCCGCCGGGTTTGGAAAATGATGAAATTTTCCAGAAAAAGTGACCTCTGCCAAATCTGGAAAACTTGCCAAATTTTCATTTTTCTGACCCGCCGGGTTTGGAAAATGATCAAATTTTCCAGAAAAAGTGACCTCTGCCAAATCTGGAAAACTTGCCAAATTTTCATTTTTCTGACCCGCCGGGTTTGGAAAATGATCAAATTTTCCAGAAAAAGTGACCTCTGCCAAATCTGGAAAACTTGCCAAATTTTCATTTTTCTGACCCGCCGGGTTTGGAAAATCTTCAAATTTTCCAGAAAAAGTGACCTCTGCCAAATCTGGAAAACTTGCCAAATTTTCATTTTTCTGACCCGCCGGGTTTGGAAAATCTTCAAATTTTCCAGAAAAAGTGACCTCTGCCAAATCTGGAAAACTTGCCAAATTTTCATTTTTCTGACCCGCCGGGTTTGGAAAATGATGAAATTTTCCAGACAAAGTGACCTCTGCCAAATCTGGAAAACTTGCCAAATTTTCATTTTTCTGACCCGCCGGGTTTGGAAAATCTTCCAATTTTCCAGACAAAGTGACCTCTGCCAAATCTGGAAAACTTGCCAAATTTTCATTTTTCTGACCCGCCGGGTTTGGAAAATCTTCCAATTTTCCAGACAAAGTGACCTCTGCCAAATCTGGAAAACTTGCCAAATTTTCATTTTTCTGACCCGCCGGGTTTGGAAAATCTTCAAATTTTCCAGAAAAAGTGACCTCTGCCAAATCTGGAAAACTTGCCAAATTTTCATTTTTCTGACCCGCCGGGTTTGGAAAATGATGAAATTTTCCAGAAAAAGTGACCTCTGCCAAATCTGGAAAACTTGCCAAATTTTCATTTTTCTGACCCGCCGGGTTTGGAAAATGATCAAATTTTCCAGAAAAAGTGACCTCTGCCAAATCTGGAAAACTTGCCAAATTTTCATTTTTCTGACCCGCCGGGTTTGGAAAATGATCAAATTTTCCAGAAAAAGTGACCTCTGCCAAATCTGGAAAACTTGCCAAATTTTCATTTTTCTGACCCGCCGGGTTTGGAAAATGATCAAATTTTCCAGAAAAAGTGACCTCTGCCAAATCTGGAAAACTTGCCAAATTTTCATTTTTCTGACCCGCCGGGTTTGGAAAATGATCAAATTTTCCAGAAAAAGTGACCTCTGCCAAATCTGGAAAACTTGCCAAATTTTCATTTTTCTGACCCGCCGGGTTTGGAAAATCTTCAAATTTTCCAGAAAAAGTGACCTCTGCCAAATCTGGAAAACTTGCCAAATTTTCATTTTTCTGACCCGCCGGGTTTGGAAAATCTTCAAATTTTCCAGAAAAAGTGACCTCTGCCAAATCTGGAAAACTTGCCAAATTTTCATTTTTCTGACCCGCCGGGTTTGGAAAATGATGAAATTTTCCAGACAAAGTGACCTCTGCCAAATCTGGAAAACTTGCCAAATTTTCATTTTTCTGACCCGCCGGGTTTGGAAAATCTTCCAATTTTCCAGACAAAGTGACCTCTGCCAAATCTGGAAAACTTGCCAAATTTTCATTTTTCTGACCCGCCGGGTTTGGAAAATCTTCAAATTTTCCAGACAAAGTGACCTCTGCCAAATCTGGAAAACTTGCCAAATTTTCATTTTTCTGACCCGCCGGGTTTGGAAAATCTTCCAATTTTCCAGACAAAGTGACCTCTGCCAAATCTGGAAAACTTGCCAAATTTTCATTTTTCTGACCCGCCGGGTTTGGAAAATCTTCAAATTTTCCAGAAAAAGTGACCTCTGCCAAATCTGGAAAACTTGCCAAATTTTCATTTTTCTGACCCGCCGGGTTTGGAAAATCTTCAAATTTTCCAGACAAAGTGACCTCTGCCAAATCTGGAAAACTTGCCAAATTTTCATTTTTCTGACCCGCCGGGTTTGGAAAATGATGAAATTTTCCAGAAAAAGTGACCTCTGCCAAATCTGGAAAACTTGCCAAATTTTCATTTTTCTGACCCGCCGGGTTTGGAAAATCTTCAAATTTTCCAGAAAACGTGACCTCTGCCAAATCTGGAAAACTTGCCAAATTTTCATTTTTCTGACCCGCCGGGTTTGGAAAATCTTCCAATTTTCCAGACAAAGTGACCTCTGCCAAATCTGGAAAACTTGCAAAATTTTCATTTTTCTGACCCGCCGGGTTTGGAAAATGATGAAATTTTCCAGAAAAAGTGACCTCTGCCAAATCTGGAAAACTTGCCAAATTTTCATTTTTCTGACCCGCCGGGTTTGGAAAATCTTCAAATTTTCCAGAAAAAGTGACCTCTGCCAAATCTGGAAAACTTGCCAAATTTTCATTTTTCTGACCCGCCGGGTTTGGAAAATGACGAAATTTTCCAGAAAAAGTGACCTCTGCCAAATCTGGAAAACTTGCCAAATTTTCATTTTTCTGACCCGCCGGGTTTGGAAAATGATGAAATTTTCCAGAAAAAGTGACCTCTGCCAAATCTGGAAAACTTGCCAAATTTTCATTTTTCTGACCCGCCGGGTTTGGAAAATGACGAAATTTTCCAGAAAAAGTGACCTCTGCCAAATCTGGAAAACTTGCCAAATTTTCATTTTTCTGACCCGCCGGGTTTGGAAAATGATGAAATTTTCCAGAAAAAGTGACCTCTGCCAAATCTGGAAAACTTGTCAAATTTTCATTTTTCCGACCCGCCGGGTTTGGAAAATGATGAAATTTTCCAGAAAAAGTGACCTCTGCCAAATCTGGAAAACTTGCCAAATTTTCATTTTTCTGACCCGCCGGGTTTGGAAAATGATGAAATTTTCCAGAAAAAGTGACCTCTGCCAAATCTGGAAAACTTGCCAAATTTTCATTTTTCCGACCCGCCGGGTTTGGAAAATGATGAAATTTTCCAGAAAAAGTGACCTCTGCCAAATCTGGAAAACTTGCCAAATTTTCATTTTTCTGACCCGCCGGGTTTGGAAAATGATGAAATTTTCCAGAAAAAGTGACCTCTGCCAAATCTGGAAAACTTGCCAAATTTTCATTTTTCTGACCCGCCGGGTTTGGAAAATGATGAAATTTTCCAGACAAAGTGACCTCTGCCAAATCTGGAAAACTTGCCAAATTTTCATTTTTCTGACCCGCCGGGTTTGGAAAATCTTCCAATTTTCCAGACAAAGTGACCTCTGCCAAATCTGGAAAACTTGCCAAATTTTCATTTTTCTGACCCGCCGGGTTTGGAAAATCTTCCAATTTTCCAGACAAAGTGACCTCTGCCAAATCTGGAAAACTTGCCAAATTTTCATTTTTCTGACCCGCCGGGTTTGGAAAATCTTCCAATTTTCCAGACAAAGTGACCTCTGCCAAATCTGGAAAACTTGCCAAATTTTCATTTTTCTGACCCGCCGGGTTTGGAAAATCTTCAAATTTTCCAGAAAAAGTGACCTCTGCCAAATCTGGAAAACTTGCCAAATTTTCATTTTTCTGACCCGCCGGGTTTGGAAAATCTTCAAATTTTCCAGAAAAAGTGACCTCTGCCAAATCTGGAAAACTTGCCAAATTTTCATTTTTCTGACCCGCCGGGTTTGGAAAATGATGAAATTTTCCAGAAAAAGTGACCTCTGCCAAATCTGGAAAACTTGCCAAATTTTCATTTTTCTGACCCGCCGGGTTTGGAAAATCTTCCAATTTTCCAGACAAAGTGACCTCTGCCAAATCTGGAAAACTTGCCAAATTTTCATTTTTCTGACCCGCCGGGTTTGGAAAATCTTCAAATTTTCCAGACAAAGTGACCTCTGCCAAATCTGGAAAACTTGCCAAATTTTCATTTTTCTGACCCGCCGGGTTTGGAAAATGATGAAATTTTCCAGAAAAAGTGACCTCTGCCAAATCTGGAAAACTTGCCAAATTTTCATTTTTCTGACCCGCCGGGTTTGGAAAATCTTCAAATTTTCCAGAAAACGTGACCTCTGCCAAATCTGGAAAACTTGCCAAATTTTCATTTTTCTGACCCGCCGGGTTTGGAAAATCTTCCAATTTTCCAGACAAAGTGACCTCTGCCAAATCTGGAAAACTTGCAAAATTTTCATTTTTCTGACCCGCCGGGTTTGGAAAATGATGAAATTTTCCAGAAAAAGTGACCTCTGCCAAATCTGGAAAACTTGCCAAATTTTCATTTTTCTGACCCGCCGGGTTTGGAAAATCTTCAAATTTTCCAGAAAAAGTGACCTCTGCCAAATCTGGAAAACTTGCCAAATTTTCATTTTTCTGACCCGCCGGGTTTGGAAAATGACGAAATTTTCCAGAAAAAGTGACCTCTGCCAAATCTGGAAAACTTGCCAAATTTTCATTTTTCTGACCCGCCGGGTTTGGAAAATGATGAAATTTTCCAGAAAAAGTGACCTCTGCCAAATCTGGAAAACTTGCCAAATTTTCATTTTTCTGACCCGCCGGGTTTGGAAAATGACGAAATTTTCCAGAAAAAGTGACCTCTGCCAAATCTGGAAAACTTGCCAAATTTTCATTTTTCTGACCCGCCGGGTTTGGAAAATGATGAAATTTTCCAGAAAAAGTGACCTCTGCCAAATCTGGAAAACTTGTCAAATTTTCATTTTTCCGACCCGCCGGGTTTGGAAAATGATGAAATTTTCCAGAAAAAGTGACCTCTGCCAAATCTGGAAAACTTGCCAAATTTTCATTTTTCTGACCCGCCGGGTTTGGAAAATGATGAAATTTTCCAGAAAAAGTGACCTCTGCCAAATCTGGAAAACTTGCCAAATTTTCATTTTTCCGACCCGCCGGGTTTGGAAAATGATGAAATTTTCCAGAAAAAGTGACCTCTGCCAAATCTGGAAAACTTGCCAAATTTTCATTTTTCTGACCCGCCGGGTTTGGAAAATCTTCAAATTTTCCAGAAAAAGTGACCTCTGCCAAATCTGGAAAACTTGCCAAATTTTCATTTTTCTGACCCGCCGGGTTTGGAAAATGATGAAATTTTCCAGACAAAGTGACCTCTGCCAAATCTGGAAAACTTGCCAAATTTTCATTTTTCTGACCCGCCGGGTTTGGAAAATCTTCCAATTTTCCAGACAAAGTGACCTCTGCCAAATCTGGAAAACTTGCCAAATTTTCATTTTTCTGACCCGCCGGGTTTGGAAAATCTTCCAATTTTCCAGACAAAGTGACCTCTGCCAAATCTGGAAAACTTGCCAAATTTTCATTTTTCTGACCCGCCGGGTTTGGAAAATCTTCCAATTTTCCAGACAAAGTGACCTCTGCCAAATCTGGAAAACTTGCCAAATTTTCATTTTTCTGACCCGCCGGGTTTGGAAAATCTTCAAATTTTCCAGAAAAAGTGACCTCTGCCAAATCTGGAAAACTTGCCAAATTTTCATTTTTCTGACCCGCCGGGTTTGGAAAATCTTCAAATTTTCCAGACAAAGTGACCTCTGCCAAATCTGGAAAACTTGCCAAATTTTCATTTTTCTGACCCGCCGGGTTTGGAAAATGATGAAATTTTCCAGAAAAAGTGACCTCTGCCAAATCTGGAAAACTTGCCAAATTTTCATTTTTCTGACCCGCCGGGTTTGGAAAATCTTCAAATTTTCCAGAAAACGTGACCTCTGCCAAATCTGGAAAACTTGCCAAATTTTCATTTTTCTGACCCGCCGGGTTTGGAAAATCTTCCAATTTTCCAGACAAAGTGACCTCTGCCAAATCTGGAAAACTTGCCAAATTTTCATTTTTCTGACCCGCCGGGTTTGGAAAATGATGAAATTTTCCAGAAAAAGTGACCTCTGCCAAATCTGGAAAACTTGCCAAATTTTCATTTTTCTGACCCGCCGGGTTTGGAAAATGATGAAATTTTCCAGAAAAAGTGACCTCTGCCAAATCTGGAAAACTTGCCAAATTTTCATTTTTCTGACCCGCCGGGTTTGGAAAATGACGAAATTTTCCAGAAAAAGTGACCTCTGCCAAATCTGGAAAACTTGCCAAATTTTCATTTTTCTGACCCGCCGGGTTTGGAAAATGACGAAATTTTCCAGAAAAAGTGACCTCTGCCAAATCTGGAAAACTTGCCAAATTTTCATTTTTCCGACCCGCCGGGTTTGGAAAATGATGAAATTTTCCAGAAAAAGTGACCTCTGCCAAATCTGGAAAACTTGCCAAATTTTCATTTTTCCGACCCGCCGGGTTTGGAAAATGATGAAATTTTCCAGAAAAAGTGACCTCTGCCAAATCTGGAAAACTTGCCAAATTTTCATTTTTCCGACCCGCCGGGTTTGGAAAATGATGAAATTTTCCAGAAAAAGTGACCTCTGCCAAATCTGGAAAACTTGCCAAATTTTCATTTTTCTGACCCGCCGGGTTTGGAAAATGATGAAATTTTCCAGAAAAAGTGACCTCTGCCAAATCTGGAAAACTTGCCAAATTTTCATTTTTCTGACCCGCCGGGTTTGGAAAATTATGAAATTTTCCAGAAAAAGTGACCTCTGCCAAATCTGGAAAACTTGCCAAATTTTCATTTTTCTGACCCGCCGGGTTTGGAAAATGATCAAATTTTCCAGAAAAAGTGACCTCTGCCAAATCTGGAAAACTTGCCAAATTTTCATTTTTCTGACCCGCCGGGTTTGGAAAATGATGAAATTTTCCAGAAAAAGTGACCTCTGCCAAATCTGGAAAACTTGCCAAATTTTCATTTTTCTGACCCGCTGGGTTTGGAAAATCTTCAAATTTTCCAGAAAAAGTGACCTCTGCCAAATCTGAAAAACTTGCCAAATTTTCATTTTTCTGACCCGCCGGGTTTGGAAAATCTTCAAATTTTCCAGAAAAAGTGACCTCTGCCAAATCTGGAAAACTTGCCAAATTTTCATTTTTCTGACCCGCCGGGTTTGGAAAATGATGAAATTTTCCAGAAAAAGTGACCTCTGCCAAATCTGGAAAACTTGCCAAATTTTCATTTTTCTGACCCGCCGGGTTTGGAAAATGATGAAATTTTCCAGAAAAAGTGACCTCTGCCAAATCTGTAAAACTTGCCAAATTTTCATTTTTCTGACCCGCCGGGTTTGGAAAATGATGAAATTTTCCAGAAAAAGTGACCTCTGCCAAATCTGGAAAACTTGCCAAATTTTCATTTTTCTGACCCGCCGGGTTTGGAAAATGATGAAATTTTCCAGAAAAAGTGACCTCTGCCAAATCTGGAAAACTTGCCAAATTTTCATTTTTCTGACCCACCGGGTTTGGAAAATCTTCAAATTTTCCAGAAAAAGTGACCTCTGCCAAATCTGGAAAACTTGCCAAATTTTCATTTTTCTGACCCGCCGGGTTTGGAAAATGATGAAATTTTCCACAAAAAGTGACCTCTGCCAAATCTGGAAAACTTGCCAAATTTTCATTTTTCTGACCCGCCGGGTTTGGAAAATGATGAAATTTTCCAGAAAAAGTGACCTCTGCCAAATCTGGAAAACTTGCCAAATTTTCATTTTTCTGACCCGCCGGGTTTGGAAAATGATGAAATTTTCCAGAAAAAGTGACCTCTGCCAAATCTGGAAAACTTGCCAAATTTTCATTTTTCTGACCCGCCGGGTTTGGAAAATGATGAAATTTTCCAGAAAAAGTGACCTCTGCCAAATCTGGAAAACTTGCCAAATTTTCATTTTTCTGACCCGCCGGGGTTGGAAAATCTTCAAATTTTCCAGAAAAAGTGACCTCTGCCAAATCTGGAAAACTTGCCAAATTTTCATTTTTCTGACCCGCCGGGTTTGGAAAATGATGAAATTTTCCAGAAAAAGTGACCTCTGCCAAATCTGGAAAACTTGCCAAATTTTCATTTTTCTGACCCGCCGGGTTGGAAAATCTTCAAATTTTCCAGAAAAAGTGACCTCTGCCAAATCTGGAAAACTTGCCAAATTTTCATTTTTCTGACCCGCCGGGTTGGGAAAATCTTCAAATTTTCCAGAAAAAGTGACCTCTGCCAAATCTGGAAAACTTGCCAAATTTTCATTTTTCTGACCCGCCGGGTTTGGAAAATCTTCAAATTTTCCAGAAAAAGTGACCTCTGCCAAATCTGGAAAACTTGCCAAATTTTCATTTTTCTGACCCGCCGGGTTTGGAAAATGATGAAATTTTCCAGAAAAAGTGACCTCTGCCAAATCTGGAAAACTTGCCAAATTTTCATTTTTCTGACCCGCCGGGTTTGGAAAATGATGAAATTTTCCAGAAAAAGTGACCTCTGCCAAATCTGGAAAACTTGCCAAATTTTCATTTTTCTGACCCGCCGGGTTTGGAAAATCTTCAAATTTTCCAGAAAAAGTGACCTCTGCCAAATCTGGAAAACTTGCCCAATTTTCATTTTT
Organism: Anolis carolinensis; assembly: GCF_035594765.1. Lineage (NCBI taxonomy): Eukaryota > Metazoa > Chordata > Lepidosauria > Squamata > Anolidae > Anolis > Anolis carolinensis. Next base: position 16,163 of record NW_026943931.1, read on the forward strand.
CTGACCCGCTGGGTTTGGAAAATGATGAAATTTTCCAGAAAAAGTGACCTCTGCCAAATCTGGAAAACTTGCCAAATTTTCATTTTTCTGACCCGCCGGGTTTGGAAAATCTTCAAATTTTCCAGAAAAAGTGACCTCTGCCAAATCTGGAAAACTTGCCAAATTTTCATTTTTCTGACCCGCCGGGTTTGGAAAATGATGAAATTTTCCAGAAAAAGTGACCTCTGCCAAATCTGGAAAACTTGCCAAATTTTCATTTTTCTGACCCGCCGGGTTTGGAAAATCTTCAAATTTTCCAGAAAAAGTGACCTCTGCCAAATCTGGAAAACTTGCCAAATTTTCATTTTTCTGACCCGCCGGGTTTGGAAAATGATGAAATTTTCCAGAAAAAGTGACCTCTGCCAAATCTGGAAAACTTGCCAAATTTTCATTTTTCTGACCCGCCGGGTTTGGAAAATCTTCAAATTTTCCAGAAAAAGTGACCTCTGCCAAATCTGGAAAACTTGCCAAATTTTCATTTTTCTGACCCGGCGGGTTTGGAAAATCTTCAAATTTTCCAGAAAAAGTGACCTCTGCCAAATCTGGAAAACTTGCCAAATTTTCATTTTTCTGACCCGCCGGGTTTGGAAAACGATGAAATTTTCCAGAAAAAGTGACCTCTGCCAAATCTGGAAAACTTGCCAAATTTTCATTTTTCTGACCCGCCGGGTTGGGAAAATCTTCAAATTTTCCAGAAAAAGTGACCTCTGCCAAATCTGGAAAATTGCCAAATTTTCATTTTTCTGACCCGCTGGGTTTGGAAAATGATGAAATTTTCCAGAAAAAGTGACCTCTGCCAAATCTGGAAAACTTGCCAAATTTTCATTTTTCTGACCCGCCGGGTTTGGAAAATCTTCAAATTTTCCAGAAAAGGTGACCTCTGCCAAATCTGGAAAACTTGCCAAATTTTCATTTTTCTGACCCGCCGGGTTTGGAAAATGATGAAATTTTCCAGAAAAAGTGACCTCTGCCAAATCTGGAAAACTTGCCAAATTTTCATTTTTCTGACCCGCCGGGTTTGGAAAATGATGAAATTTTCCAGAAAAAGTGACCTCTGCCAAATCTGGAAAACTTGCCAAATTTTCATTTTTCTGACCCGCCGGGTTTGGAAAATGATGAAATTTTCCAGAAAAAGTGACCTCTGCCAAATCTGGAAAACTTGCCAAATTTTCATTTTTCTGACCCGGCGGGTTTGGAAAATCTTCAAATTTTCCAGAAAAAGTGACCTCTGCCAAATCTGGAAAACTTGCCAAATTTTCATTTTTCTGACCCGGCGGGTTTGGAAAATCTTCAAATTTTCCAGAAAAAGTGACCTCTGCCAAATCTGGAAAACTTGCCAAATTTTCATTTTTCTGACCCGCCGGGTTTGGAAAACGATGAAATTTTCCAGAAAAAGTGACCTCTGCCAAATCTGGAAAACTTGCCAAATTTTCATTTTTCTGACCGGCCGGGTTGGGAAAATCTTCAAATTTTCCAGAAAAAGTGACCTCTGCCAAATCTGGAAAACTTGCCAAATTTTCATTTTTCTGACCCGCTGGGTTTGGAAAATGATGAAATTTTCCAGAAAAAGTGACCTCTGCCAAATCTGGAAAACTTGCCAAATTTTCATTTTTCTGACCCGCCGGGTTTGGAAAATCTTCAAATTTTCCAGAAAAAGTGACCTCTGCCAAATCTGGAAAACTTGCCAAATTTTCATTTTTCTGACCCGCCGGGTTTGGAAAATGATGAAATTTTCCAGAAAAAGTGACCTCTGCCAAATCTGGAAAACTTGCCAAATTTTCATTTTTCTGACCCGCCGGGTTTGGAAAATGATGAAATTTTCCAGAAAAAGTGACCTCTGCCAATTCTGGAAAACTTGCCAAATTTTCATTTTTCTGACCCGCCGGGTTTGGAAAATGATGAAATTTTCCAGAAAAAGTGACCTCTGCCAAATCTGGAAAACTTGCCAAATTTTCATTTTTCTGACCCGCCGGGTTTGGAAAATCTTCAAATTTTCCAGAAAAAGTGACCTCTGCCAAATCTGGAAAACTTGCCAAATTTTCATTTTTCTGACCCGCCGGGTTTGGAAAATCTTCAAATTTTCCAGAAAAAGTGACCTCTGCCAAATCTGGAAAACTTGCCAAATTTTCATTTTTCTGACCAGCCGGGTTTGGAAAATGATGAAATTTTCCAGAAAAAGTGACCTCTGCCAAATCTGGAAAACTTGCCAAATTTTCATTTTTCTGACCCGCCGGGTTTGGAAAATGATGAAATTTTCCAGAAAAAGTGACCTCTGCCAAATCTGGAAAACTTGCCAAATTTTCATTTTTCTGACCCGCCGGGTTTGGAAAATGATGAAATTTTCCAGAAAAAGTGACCTCTGCCAAATCTGGAAAACTTGCCAAATTTTCATTTTTCTGACCCGCCGGGTTTGGAAAATGATGAAATTTTCCAGAAAAAGTGACCTCTGCCAAATCTGGAAAACTTGCCAAATTTTCATTTTTCTGACCCGCCGGGTTTGGAAAATGATGAAATTTTCCAGAAAAAGTGACCTCTGCCAAATCTGGAAAACTTGCCAAATTTTCATTTTTCTGACCCGCTGGGTTTGGAAAATGATGAAATTTTCCAGAAAAAGTGACCTCTGCCAAATCTGGAAAACTTGCCAAATTTTCATTTTTCTGACCCGCCGGGTTTGGAAAATCTTCAAATTTTCCAGAAAAAGTGACCTCTGCCAAATCTGGAAAACTTGCCAAATTTTCATTTTTCTGACCAGCCGGGTTTGGAAAATGATGAAATTTTCCAGAAAAAGTGACCTCTGCCAAATCTGGAAAACTTGCCAAATTTTCATTTTTCTGACCCGCCGGGTTTGGAAAATGATCAAATTTTCCAGAAAAAGTGACCTCTGCCAAATCTGGAAAACTTGCCAAATTTTCATTTTTCTGACCCGCCGGGTTTGGAAAATGATGAAATTTTCCAGAAAAAGTGACCTCTGCCAAATCTGGAAAACTTGCCAAATTTTCATTTTTCTGACCCGCCGGGTTTGGAAAATGATGAAATTTTCCAGAAAAAGTGACCTCTGCCAAATCTGGAAAACTTGCCAAATTTTCATTTTTCTGACCCGCCGGGTTTGGAAAATGATGAAATTTTCCAGAAAAAGTGACCTCTGCCAAATCTGGAAAACTTGCCAAATTTTCATTTTTCTGACCCGCTGGGTTTGGAAAATGATGAAATTTTCCAGAAAAAGTGACCTCTGCCAAATCTGGAAAACTTGCCAAATTTTCATTTTTCTGACCCGCCGGGTTTGGAAAATCTTCAAATTTTCCAGAAAAAGTGACCTCTGCCAAATCTGGAAAACTTGCCAAATTTTCATTTTTCTGACCCGCCGGGTTTGGAAAATGATGAAATTTTCCAGAAAAAGTGACCTCTGCCAAATCTGGAAAACTTGCCAAATTTTCATTTTTCTGACCCGCCGGGTTTGGAAAATGATCAAATTTTCCAGAAAAAGTGACCTCTGCCAAATCTGGAAAACTTGCCAAATTTTCATTTTTCTGACCCGCCGGGTTTGGAAAATGATGAAATTTTCCAGAAAAAGTGACCTCTGCCAAATCTGGAAAACTTGCCAAATTTTCATTTTTCTGACCCGCCGGGTTTGGAAAATCTTCAAATTTTCCAGAAAAAGTGACCTCTGCCAAATCTGGAAAACTTGCCAAATTTTCATTTTTCTGACCCGCCGGGTTTGGAAAATCTTCAAATTTTCCAGAAAAGTGACCTCTGCCAAATCTGGAAAACTTGCCAAATTTTCATTTTTCTGACCCGCCGGGTTTGGAAAATCTTCAAATTTTCCAGAAAAAGTGACCTCTGCCAAATCTGGAAAACTTGCCAAATTTTCATTTTTCTGACCCGCCGGGTTTGGAAAATCTTCAAATTTTCCAGAAAAAGTGACCTCTGCCAAATCTGGAAAACTTGCCAAATTTTCATTTTTCTGACCCGCCGGGTTGGGAAAATCTTCAAATTTTCCAGAAAAAGTGACCTCTGCCAAATCTGGAAAACTTGCCAAATTTTCATTTTTCTGACCCGCCGGGTTTGGAAAATGATGAAATTTTCCAGAAAAAGTGACCTCTGCCAATTCTGGAAAACTTGCCAAATTTTCATTTTTCTGACCCGCCGGGTTTGGAAAATGATGAAATTTTCCAGAAAAAGTGACCTCTGCCAAATCTGGAAAACTTGCCAAATTTTCATTTTTCTGACCCGCCGGGTTTGGAAAATGATGAAATTTTCCAGAAAAAGTGACCTCTGCAAAATCTGGAAAACTTGCCAAATTTTCATTTTTCTGACCCACCGGTTTGGAAAATGATGAAATTTTCCAGAAAAAGTGACCTCTGCCAAATCTGGAAAACTTGCCAAATTTTCATTTTTCTGACCCGCCGGGTTTGGAAAATGATGAAATTTTCCAGAAAAAGTGACCTCTGCCAAATCTGGAAAACTTGCCAAATTTTCATTTTTCTGACCCGCCGGGGTTTGGAAAATGATGAAATTTTCCAGAAAAAGTGACCTCTGCCAAATCTGGAAAACTTGCCAAATTTTCATTTTTCTGACCCGCCGGGTTTGGAAAATCTTCAAATTTTCCAGAAAAAGTGACCTCTGCCAAATCTGGAAAACTTGCCAAATTTTCATTTTTCTGACCAGCCGGGTTTGGAAAATGATGAAATTTTCCAGAAAAAGTGACCTCTGCCAAATCTGGAAAACTTGCCAAATTTTGATTTTTCTGACCCGCCAGGTTTGGAAAATGATGAAATTTTCCAGAAAAAGTGACCTCTGCCAAATCTGGAAAACTTGCCAAATTTTCATTTTTCTGACCCACCGGGTTGGGAAAATCTTCAAATTTTCCAGAAAAAGTGACCTCTGCCAAATCTGGAAAACTTGCCAAATTTTCATTTTTCTGACCCGCCGGGTTTGGAAAATGATGAAATTTTCCAGAAAAAGTGACCTCTGCCAAATCTGGAAAACTTGCCAAATTTTCATTTTTCTGACCCGCCGGGTTTGGAAAATCTTCAAATTTTCCAGAAAAAGTGACCTCTGCCAAATCTGGAAAACTTGCCAAATTTTCATTTTTCTGACCCGCCGGGTTTGGAAAATCTTCAAATTTTCCAGAAAAAGTGACCTCTGCCAAATCTGGAAAACTTGCCAAAATTTCATTTTTCTGACCCGCCGGGGTTTGGAAAATGATGAAATTTTCCAGAAAAAGTGACCTCTGCCAAATCTGGAAAACTTGCCAAATTTTCATTTTTCTGACCCGCCGGGTTTGGAAAATGATGAAATTTTCCAGAAAAAGTGACCTCTGCCAAATCTGGAAAACTTGCCAAATTTTCATTTTTCTGACCCGCCGGGTTTGGAAAATGATGAAATTTTCCAGAAAAAGTGACCTCTGCCAAATCTGGAAAACTTGCCAAATTTTCATTTTTCTGACCCGCCGGGTTTGGAAAATGATGAAATTTTCCAGAAAAAGTGACCTCTGCCAAATCTGGAAAACTTGCCAAATTTTCATTTTTCTGACCCGCCGGGTTTGGAAAATGATGAAATTTTCCAGAAAAAGTGACCTCTGCCAAATCTGGAAAACTTGCCAAATTTTGATTTTTCTGACCCGCCGGGTTTGGAAAATGATGAAATTTTCCAGAAAAAGTGACCTCTGCCAAATCTGGAAAACTTGCCAAATTTTCATTTTTCTGACCCGCCGGGTTTGGAAAATCTTCAAAATTTCCAGAAAAAGTGACCTCTGCCAAATCTGGAAAACTTGCCAAATTTTCATTTTTCTGACCCGCCGGGTTTGGAAAATGATGAAATTTTCCAGAAAAAGTGACCTCTGCCAAATCTGGAAAACTTGCCAAATTTTCATTTTTCTGACCCGCCGGGTTTGGAAAATGATGAAATTTTCCAGAAAAAGTGACCTCTGCCAAATCTGGAAAACTTGCCAAATTTTCATTTTTCTGACCCGCCGGGTTTGGAAAATGATGAAATTTTCCAGAAAAAGTGACCTCTGCCAAATCTGGAAAACTTGCCAAATTTTCATTTTTCTGACCCGCCGGGTTTGGAAAATGATGAAATTTTCCAGAAAAAGTGACCTCTGCCAAATCTGGAAAACTTGCCAAATTTTCATTTTTCTGACCCGCCGGGTTTGGAAAATGATGAAATTTTCCAGAAAAAGTGACCTCTGCCAAATCTGGAAAACTTGCCAAATTTTGATTTTTCTGACCCGCCGGGTTTGGAAAATGATGAAATTTTCCAGAAAAAGTGACCTCTGCCAAATCTGGAAAACTTGCCAAATTTTCATTTTTCTGACCCGCCGGGTTTGGAAAATCTTCAAAATTTCCAGAAAAAGTGACCTCTGCCAAATCTGGAAAACTTGCCAAATTTTCATTTTTCTGACCCGCCGGGTTTGGAAATGATGAAATTTTCCAGAAAAAGTGACCTCTGCCAAATCTGGAAAACTTGCCAAATTTTGATTTTTCTGACCCGCCGGGTTTGGAAAATGATGAAATTTTCCAGAAAAAGTGACCTCTGCCAAATCTGGAAAACTTGCCAAATTTTCATTTTTCTGACCCGCCGGGTTTGGAAAATGATGATATTTTCCAGAAAAAGTGACCTCTGCCAAATCTGGAAAACTTGCCAAATTTTCATTTTTCTGACCCGCCGGGTTTGGAAAATCTTCAAATTTTCCAGAAAAAGTGACCTCTGCCAAATCTGGAAAACTTGCCAAATTTTCATTTTTCTGACCCGCCGGGTTGGGAAAATCTTCAAATTTTCCAGAAAAAGTGACCTCTGCCAAATCTGGAAAACTTGCCAAATTTTCATTTTTCTGACCCGCCGGGTTTGGAAAATGATGAAATTTTCCAGAAAAAGTGACCTCTGCCAATTCTGGAAAACTTGCCAAATTTTCATTTTTCTGACCCGCCGGGTTTGGAAAATGATGAAATTTTCCAGAAAAAGTGACCTCTGCCAAATCTGGAAAACTTGCCAAATTTTCATTTTTCTGACCCGCCGGGTTTGGAAAATGATGAAATTTTCCAGAAAAAGTGACCTCTGCCAAATCTGGAAAACTTGCCAAATTTTCATTTTTCTGACCCACCGGGTTTGGAAAATGATGAAATTTTCCAGAAAAAGTGACCTCTGCCAAATCTGGAAAACTTGCCAAATTTTCATTTTTCTGACCCGCCGGGTTTGGAAAATCTTCAAATTTTCCAGAAAAAGTGACCTCTGCCAAATCTGGAAAACTTGCCAAATTTTCATTTTTCTGACCCGCCGGGTTTGGAAAATGATGAAATTTTCCAGAAAAAGTGACCTCTGCCAAATCTGGAAAACTTGCCAAATTTTCATTTTTCTGACCCGCCGGGTTTGGAAAATCTTCAAATTTTCCAGAAAAAGTGACCTCTGCCAAATCTGGAAAACTTGCCAAATTTTCATTTTTCTGACCAGCCGGGTTTGGAAAATGATGAAATTTTCCAGAAAAAGTGACCTCTGCCAAATCTGGAAAACTTGCCAAATTTTGATTTTTCTGACCCGCCAGGTTTGGAAAATGATGAAATTTTCCAGAAAAAGTGACCTCTGCCAAATCTGGAAAACTTGCCAAATTTTCATTTTTCTGACCCACCGGGTTGGGAAAATCTTCAAATTTTCCAGAAAAAGTGACCTCTGCCAAATCTGGAAAACTTGCCAAATTTTCATTTTTCTGACCCGCCGGGTTTGGAAAATGATGAAATTTTCCAGAAAAAGTGACCTCTGCCAAATCTGGAAAACTTGCCAAATTTTCATTTTTCTGACCCGCCGGGTTTGGAAAATGATGAAATTTTCCAGAAAAAGTGACCTCTGCCAAATCTGGAAAACTTGCCAAATTTTCATTTTTCTGACCCGCCGGGTTTGGAAAATCTTCAAATTTTCCAGAAAAAGTGACCTCTGCCAAATCTGGAAAACTTGCCAAATTTTCATTTTTCTGACCCGCCGGGTTTGGAAAATCTTCAAATTTTCCAGAAAAAGTGACCTCTGCCAAATCTGGAAAACTTGCCAAATTTTCATTTTTCTGACCCGCTGGGTTTGGAAAATGATGAAATTTTCCAGAAAAAGTGACCTCTGCCAAATCTGGAAAACTTGCCAAATTTTCATTTTTCTGACCCGCCGGGTTTGGAAAATGATGAAATTTTCCAGAAAAAGTGACCTCTGCCAAATCTGGAAAACTTGCCAAATTTTCATTTTTCTGACCCGCCGGGTTTGGAAAATGATGAAATTTTCCAGAAAAAGTGACCTCTGCCAAATCTGGAAAACTTGCCAAATTTTCATTTTTCTGACCCGCCGGGTTTGGAAAATGATGAAATTTTCCAGAAAAAGTGACCTCTGCCAAATCTGGAAAACTTGCCAAATTTTCATTTTTCTGACCCGCCGGGTTTGGAAAATGATGAAATTTTCCAGAAAAAGTGACCTCTGCCAAATCTGGAAAACTTGCCAAATTTTCATTTTTCTGACCCGCCGGGTTTGGAAAATGATGAAATTTTCCAGAAAAAGTGACCTCTGCCAAATCTGGAAAACTTGCCAAATTTTCATTTTTCTGACCCGCCGGGTTTGGAAAATCTTCAAATTTTCCAGAAAAAGTGACCTCTGCCAAATCTGGAAAACTTGCCAAATTTTCATTTTTCTGACCCGCCGGGTTTGGAAAATGATGAAATTTTCCAGAAAAAGTGACCTCTGCCAAATCTGGAAAACTTGCCAAATTTTGATTTTTCTGACCCGCCGGGTTTGGAAAATGATGAAATTTTCCAGAAAAAGTGACCTCTGCCAAATCTGGAAAACTTGCCAAATTTTCATTTTTCTGACCCGCCGGGTTTGGAAAATGATGATATTTTCCAGAAAAAGTGACCTCTGCCAAATCTGGAAAACTTGCCAAATTTTCATTTTTCTGACCCGCCGGGTTTGGAAAATGATGAAATTTTCCAGAAAAAGTGACCTCTGCCAAATCTGGAAAACTTGCCAAATTTTCATTTTTCTGACCCGCCGGGTTTGGAAAATCTTCAAATTTTCCAGAAAAAGTGACCTCTGCCAAATCTGGAAAACTTGCCAAATTTTCATTTTTCTGACCCGCCGGGTTTGGAAAATGATGAAATTTTCCAGAAAAAGTGACCTCTGCCAAATCTGGAAAACTTGCCAAATTTTCATTTTTCTGACCCGCCGGGTTTGGAAAATGATGAAATTTTCCAGAAAAAGTGACCTCTGCCAAATCTGGAAAACTTGCCAAATTTTCATTTTTCTGACCCGCCGGGTTTGGAAAATGATGAAATTTTCCAGAAAAAGTGACCTCTGCCAAATCTGGAAAACTTGCCAAATTTTCATTTTTCTGACCCGCCGGGTTTGGAAAATCTTCAAATTTTCCAGAAAAAGTGACCTCTGCCAAATCTGGAAAACTTGCCAAATTTTCATTTTTCTGACCCGCCGGGTTTGGAAAATCTTCAAATTTTCCAGAAAAAGTGACCTCTGCCAAATCTGGAAAACTTGCCAAATTTTCATTTTTCTGACCCGCCGGGTTTGGAAAATGATGAAAATTTCCAGAAAAAGTGACCTCTGCCAAATCTGGAAAACTTGCCAAATTTTCATTTTTCTGACCCGCCGGGTTTGGAAAATCTTCAAATTTTCCAGAAAAAGTGACCTCTGCCAAATCTGGAAAACTTGCCAAATTTTCATTTTTCTGACCCGCCGGGTTTGGAAAATGATGAAATTTTCCAGAAAAAGTGACCTCTGCCAAATCTGGAAAACTTGCCAAATTTTCATTTTTCTGACCCGCCGGGTTTGGAAAATGATGAAATTTTCCAGAAAAAGTGACCTCTGCCAAATCTGGAAAACTTGCCAAATTTTCATTTTTCTGACCCGCCGGGTTTGGAAAATCTTCAAATTTTCCAGAAAAAGTGACCTCTGCCAAATCTGGAAAACTTGCCAAATTTTCATTTTTCTGACCCGCCGGGTTTGGAAAATGATGAAATTTTCCAGAAAAAGTGACCTCTGCCAAATCTGGAAAACTTGCCAAATTTTCATTTTTCTGACCCGCCGGGTTTGGAAAATGATGAAATTTTCCAGAAAAAGTGACCTCTGCCAAATCTGGAAAACTTGCCAAATTTTCATTTTTCTGACCCGCCGGGTTTGGAAAATGATGAAATTTTCCAGAAAAAGTGACCTCTGCCAAATCTGGAAAACTTGCCAAATTTTCATTTTTCTGACCCGCCGGGTTTTGGAAAATGATGAAATTTTCCAGAAAAAGTGACCTCTGCCAAATCTGGAAAACTTGCCAAATTTTCATTTTTCTGACCCGCCGGGTTTGGAAAATGATGAAATTTTCCAGAAAAAGTGACCTCTGCCAAATCTGGAAAACTTGCCAAATTTTCATTTTTCTGACCCGCCGGGTTTGGAAAATCTTCAAATTTTCCAGAAAAAGTGACCTCTGCCAAATCTGGAAAACTTGCCAAATTTTCATTTTTCTGACCCGCCGGGTTTGGAAAATGATGAAATTTTCCAGAAAAAGTGACCTCTGCCAAATCTGGAAAACTTGCCAAATTTTCATTTTTCTGACCCGCCGGGTTTGGAAAATCTTCAAATTTTCCAGAAAAAGTGACCTCTGCCAAATCTGGAAAACTTGCCAAATTTTCATTTTTCTGACCCGCCGGGGTTTGGAAAATCTTCAAATTTTCCAGAAAAAGTGACCTCTGCCAAATCTGGAAAACTTGCCAAATTTTCATTTTTCTGACCCGCCGGGTTTGGAAAATGATGAAATTTTCCAGAAAAAGTGACCTCTGCCAAATCTGGAAAACTTGCCAAATTTTCATTTTTCTGACCCGCCGGGTTTGGAAAATGATGAAATTTTCCAGAAAAAGTGACCTCTGCCAAATCTGGAAAACTTGCCAAATTTTCATTTTTCTGACCCGCCGGGTTTGGAAAATGATGAAATTTTCCAGAAAAAAGTGACCTCTGCCAAATCTTGAAAACTTGCCAAATTTTCATTTTTCTGACCCGCCGGGTTTGGAAAATCTTCAAATTTTCCAGAAAAAGTGACCTCTGCCAAATCTGGAAAACTTGCCAAATTTTCATTTTTCTGACCCGCCGGGTTTGGAAAATGATGAAATTTTCCAGAAAAAGTGACCTCTGCCAAATCTGGAAAACTTGCCAAATTTTCATTTTTCTGACCCGCCGGGTTTGGAAAATGATGAAATTTTCCAGAAAAAGTGACCTCTGCCAAATCTGGAAAACTTGCCAAATTTTCATTTTTCTGACCCGCCGGGTTTGGAAAATCTTCAAATTTTCCAGAAAAAGTGACCTCTGCCAAATCTGGAAAACTTGCCAAATTTTCATTTTTCTGACCCGCCGGGTTTGGAAAATGATGAAATTTTCCAGAAAAAGTGACCTCTGCCAAATCTGGAAAACTTGCCAAATTTTCATTTTTCTGACCCGCCGGGTTTGGAAAATGATGAAATTTTCCAGAAAAAGTGACCTCTGCCAAATCTGGAAAACTTGCCAAATTTTCATTTTTCTGACCCGCCGGGTTTGGAAAATGATGAAATTTTCCAGAAAAAGTGACCTCTGCCAAATCTGGAAAACTTGCCAAATTTTCATTTTTCTGACCCGCCGGGTTTGGAAAATGATGAAATTTTCCAGAAAAAGTGACCTCTGCCAAATCTGGAAAACTTGCCAAATTTTCATTTTTCTGACCCGCCGGGTTTGGAAAATGATGAAATTTTCCAGAAAAAGTGACCTCTGCCAAATCTGGAAAACTTGCCAAATTTTCATTTTTCTGACCCGCCGGGTTTGGAAAATCTTCAAATTTTCCAGAAAAAGTGACCTCTGCCAAATCTGGAAAACTTGCCAAATTTTCATTTTTCTGACCCGCCGGGTTTGGAAAATGATGAAATTTTCCAGAAAAAGTGACCTCTGCCAAATCTGGAAAACTTGCCAAATTTTCATTTTTCTGACCCGCCGGGGTTTGGAAAATCTTCAAATTTTCCAGAAAAAGTGACCTCTGCCAAATCTGGAAAACTTGCCAAATTTTCATTTTTCTGACCCGCCGGGTTTGGAAAATCTTCAAATTTTCCAGAAAAAGTGACCTCTGCCAAATCTGGAAAACTTGCCAAATTTTCATTTTTCTGACCCGCCGGGTTTGGAAAATGATGAAATTTTCCAGAAAAAGTGACCTCTGCCAAATCTGGAAAACTTGCCAAATTTTCATTTTTCTGACCCGCCGGGTTTGGAAAATGATGAAATTTTCCAGAAAAAGTGACCTCTGCCAAATCTGGAAAACTTGCCAAATTTTCATTTTTCTGACCCGCCGGGTTTGGAAAATGATGAAATTTTCCAGAAAAAGTGACCTCTGCCAAATCTTGAAAACTTGCCAAATTTTCATTTTTCTGACCCGCCGGGTTTGGAAAATCTTCAAATTTTCCAGAAAAAGTGACCTCTGCCAAATCTGGAAAACTTGCCAAATTTTCATTTTTCTGACCCGCCGGGTTTGGAAAATGATGAAATTTTCCAGAAAAAGTGACCTCTGCCAAATCTGGAAAACTTGCCAAATTTTCATTTTTCTGACCCGCCGGGTTTGGAAAATCTTCAAATTTTCCAGAAAAAGTGACCTCTGCCAAATCTGGAAAACTTGCCAAATTTTCATTTTTCTGACCCGCCGGGTTTGGAAAATCTTCAAATTTTCCAGAAAAAGTGACCTCTGCCAAATCTGGAAACTTGCCAAATTTTCATTTTTCTGACCCGCCGGGTTTGGAAAATGATGAAATTTTCCAGAAAAAGTGACCTCTGCCAAATCTGGAAAACTTGCCAAATTTTCATTTTTCTGACCCGCCGGGTTTGGAAAATCTTCAAATTTTCCAGAAAAAGTGACCTCTGCCAAATCTGGAAAACTTGCCAAATTTTCATTTTTCTGACCCGCCGGGTTTGGAAAATGATGAAATTTTCCAGAAAAAGTGACCTCTGCCAAATCTGGAAAACTTGCCAAATTTTCATTTTTCTGACCCGCCGGGTTTGGAAAATCTTCAAATTTTCCAGAAAAAGTGACCTCTGCCAAATCTGGAAAACTTGCCAAATTTTCATTTTTCTGACCCGCCGGGTTTGGAAAATGATGAAATTTTCCAGAAAAAGTGACCTCTGCCAAATCTGGAAAACTTGCCAAATTTTCATTTTTCTGACCCGCCGGGTTTGGAAAATGATGAAATTTTCCAGAAAAAGTGACCTCTGCCAAATCTGGAAAACTTGCCAAATTTTCATTTTTCTGACCCGCCGGGTTTGGAAAATGATGAAATTTTCCAGAAAAAGTGACCTCTGCCAAATCTGGAAAACTTGCCAAATTTTCATTTTTCTGACCCGCCGGGTTTGGAAAATGATGAAATTTTCCAGAAAAAGTGACCTCTGCCAAATCTGGAAAACTTGCCAAATTTTGATTTTTCTGACCCGCCGGGTTTGGAAAATCTTCAAATTTTCCAGAAAAAGTGACCTCTGCCAAATCTGGAAAACTTGCCAAATTTTCATTTTTCTGACCCGCCGGGTTTGGAAAATGATGAAATTTTCCAGAAAAAGTGACCTCTGCCAAATCTGGAAAACTTGCCAAATTTTCATTTTTCTGACCCGCCGGGTTTGGAAAATCTTCAAATTTTCCAGAAAAAGTGACCTCTGCCAAATCTGGAAAACTTGCCAAATTTTCATTTTTCTGACCCGCCGGGTTTGGAAAATGATGAAATTTTCCAGAAAAAGTGACCTCTGCCAATTCTGGTAAACTTGCCAAATTTTCATTTTTCTGACCCGCCGGGTTTGGAAAATCTTCAAATTTTCCAGAAAAAGTGACCTCTGCCAAATCTGGAAAACTTGCCAAATTTTCATTTTTCTGACCCGCCGGGTTTGGAAAATCTTCAAATTTTCCAGAAAAAGTGACCTCTGCCAAATCTGGAAAACTTGCCAAATTTTCATTTTTCTGACCCGCCGGGTTTGGAAAATGATGAAATTTTCCAGAAAAAGTGACCTCTGCCAAATCTGGAAAACTTGCCAAATTTTCATTTTTCTGACCCGCCGGGTTTGGAAAATGATGAAATTTTCCAGAAAAAGTGACCTCTGCCAAATCTGGAAAACTTGCCAAATTTTCATTTTTCTGACCCGCCGGGTTTGGAAAATGATGAAATTTTCCAGAAAAAGTGACCTCTGCCAAATCTGGAAAACTTGCCAAATTTTCATTTTTCTGACCCGCCGGGTTTGGAAAATCTTCAAATTTTCCAGAAAAAGTGACCTCTGCCAAATCTGGAAAACTTGCCAAATTTTCATTTTTCTGACCCGCCGGGGTTTGGAAAATCTTCAAATTTTCCAGAAAAAGTGACCTCTGCCAAATCTGGAAAACTTGCCAAATTTTCATTTTCTGACCCGCCGGGTTTGGAAAATCTTCAAATTTTCCAGAAAAAGTGACCTCTGCCAAATCTGGAAAACTTGCCAAATTTTGATTTTTCTGACCCGCCGGGTTTGGAAAATCTTCAAATTTTCCAGAAAAAGTGACCTCTGCCAAATCTGGAAAACTTGCCAAATTTTCATTTTTCTGACCCGCCGGGTTTGGAAAATGATGAAATTTTCCAGAAAAAGTGACCTCTGCCAAATCTGGAAAACTTGCCAAATTTTCATTTTTCTGACCCGCCGGGTTTGGAAAATGATGAAATTTTCCAGAAAAAGTGACCTCTGCCAAATCTGGAAAACTTGCCAAATTTTCATTTTTCTGACCCGCCGGGTTTGGAAAATCTTCAAATTTTCCAGAAAAAGTGACCTCTGCCAAATCTGGAAAACTTGCCAAATTTTCATTTTTCTGACCCGCCGGGTTTGGAAAATCTTCAAATTTTCCAGAAAAAGTGACCTCTGCCAAATCTGGAAAACTTGCCAAATTTTCATTTTTCTGACCCGCCGGGTTTGGAAAATGATGAAATTTTCCAGAAAAAGTGACCTCTGCCAAATCTGGAAAACTTGCCAAATTTTCTTTTTTCTGACCCGCCGGGTTTGGAAAATCTTCAAATTTTCCAGAAAAAAGTGACCTCTGCCAAATCTGGAAAACTTGCCAAATTTTCATTTTTCTGACCCGCCGGGTTTGGAAAATGATGAAATTTTCCAGAAAAAGTGACCTCTGCCAAATCTGGAAAACTTGCCAAATTTTCATTTTTCTGACCCGCCGGGTTTGGAAAATCTTCAAATTTTCCAGAAAAAGTGACCTCTGCCAAATCTGGAAAACTTGCCAAATTTTCATTTTTCTGACCCGCCGGGTTTGGAAAATCTTCAAATTTTCCAGAAAAAGTGACCTCTGCCAAATCTGGAAAACTTGCCAAATTTTCATTTTTCTGACCCGCCGGGTTTGGAAAATGATGAAATTTTCCAGAAAAAGTGACCTCTGCCAAATCTGGAAAACTTGCCAAATTTTCATTTTTCTGACCCGCCGGGTTTGGAAAATGATGAAATTTTCCAGAAAAAGTGACCTCTGCCAAATCTGGAAAACTTGCCAAATTTTCATTTTTCTGACCCGCCGGGTTTGGAAAATGATGAAATTTTCCAGAAAAAGTGACCTCTGCCAATTCTGGAAAACTTGCCAAATTTTCATTTTTCTGACCCGCCGGGTTTGGAAAATGATGAAATTTTCCAGAAAAAGTGACCTCTGCCAAATCTGGAAAACTTGCCAAATTTTCATTTTTCTGACCCGCCGGGTTTGGAAAATCTTCAAATTTTCCAGAAAAAGTGACCTCTGCCAAATCTGGAAAACTTGCCAAATTTTCACTTTTCTGACCCGCCGGGTTTGGAAAATGATGAAATTTTCCAGAAAAAGTGACCTCTGCCAAATCTGGAAAACTTGCCAAATTTTCATTTTTCTGACCCGCCGGGTTTGGAAAATGATGAAATTTTCCAGAAAAAGTGACCTCTGCCAAATCTGGAAAACTTGCCAAATTTTCATTTTTCTGACCCGCCGGGTTTGGAAAATGATGAAATTTTCCAGAAAAAGTGACCTCTGCCAAATCTGGAAAACTTGCCAAATTTTCATTTTTCTGACCCGCCGGGTTTGGAAAATGATGAAATTTTCCAGAAAAAGTGACCTCTGCCAAATCTGGAAAACTTGCCAAATTTTCATTTTTCTGACCCGCCGGGTTTGGAAAATCTTCAAATTTTCCAGAAAAAGTGACCTCTGCCAAATCTGGAAAACTTGCCAAATTTTCATTTTTCTGACCCGCCGGGTTTTGGAAAATCTTCAAATTTTCCAGAAAAAGTGACCTCTGCCAAATCTGGAAAACTTGCCAAATTTTGATTTTTCTGACCCGCCGGGTTTGGAAAATCTTCAAATTTTCCAGAAAAAGTGACCTCTGCCAAATCTGGAAAACTTGCCAAATTTTCATTTTTCTGACCCGCCGGGTTTGGAAAATGATGAAATTTTCCAGAAAAAGTGACCTCTGCCAAATCTGGAAAACTTGCCAAATTTTCATTTTTCTGACCCGCCGGGTTTGGAAAATGATGAAATTTTCCAGAAAAAGTGACCTCTGCCAAATCTGGAAAACTTGCCAAATTTTCATTTTTCTGACCCGCCGGGTTTGGAAAATCTTCAAATTTTCCAGAAAAAGTGACCTCTGCCAAATCTGGAAAACTTGCCAAATTTTCATTTTTCTGACCCGCCGGGTTTGGAAAATCTTCAAATTTTCCAGAAAAAGTGACCTCTGCCAAATCTGGAAAACTTGCCAAATTTTCATTTTTCTGACCCGCCGGGTTTGGAAAATGATGAAATTTTCCAGAAAAAGTGACCTCTGCCAAATCTGGAAAACTTGCCAAATTTTCTTTTTTCTGACCCGCCGGGTTTGGAAAATCTTCAAATTTTCCAGAAAAAGTGACCTCTGCCAAATCTGGAAAACTTGCCAAATTTTCATTTTTCTGACCCGCCGGGTTTGGAAAATGATGAAATTTTCCAGAAAAAGTGACCTCTGCCAAATCTGGAAAACTTGCCAAATTTTCATTTTTCTGACCCGCCGGGTTTGGAAAATCTTCAAATTTTCCAGAAAAAGTGACCTCTGCCAAATCTGGAAAACTTGCCAAATTTTCATTTTTCTGACCCGCCGGGTTTGGAAAATCTTCAAATTTTCCAGAAAAAGTGACCTCTGCCAAATCTGGAAAACTTGCCAAATTTTCATTTTTCTGACCCGCCGGGTTTGGAAAATGATGAAATTTTCCAGAAAAAGTGACCTCTGCCAAATCTGGAAAACTTGCCAAATTTTCATTTTTCTGACCCGCCGGGTTTGGAAAATGATGAAATTTTCCAGAAAAAGTGACCTCTGCCAAATCTGGAAAACTTGCCAAATTTTCATTTTTCTGACCCGCCGGGTTTGGAAAATGATGAAATTTTCCAGAAAACGTTGCCTCTGCCAAATCTTGAAAGCTTGCCAAATTTTCATTCTTCTGACCCGCCGGGTTTGGAAAATGATGAAATTTTCCAGAAAAAGTGACCTCTGCCAAATCTGGAAAACTTGCCAAATTTTGATTTTTCTGACCCGCCGGGTTTGGAAAATCTTCAAATTTTCCAGAAAAAGTGACCTCTACCAAATCTGGAAAACTTGCCAAATTTTCATTTTTCTGACCCGCCGGGTTTGGAAAATGATGAAATTTTCCAGAAAAAGTGACCTCTGCCAAATCTGGAAAACTTGCCAAATTTTCATTTTTCTGACCCGCCGGGTTTGGAAAATGATGAAATTTTCCAGAAAAAGTGACCTCTGCCAATTCTGGAAAACTTGCCAAATTTTCATTTTTCTGACCCGCCGGGTTTGGAAAATGATGAAATTTTCCAGAAAAAGTGACCTCTGCCAAATCTGGAAAACTTGCCAAATTTTCATTTTTCTGACCCGCCGGGTTTGGAAAATCTTCAAATTTTCCAGAAAAAGTGACCTCTGCCAAATCTGGAAAACTTGCCAAATTTTCATTTTTCTGACCCGCCGGGTTTGGAAAATGATGAAATTTTCCAGAAAAAGTGACCTCTGCCAAATCTGGAAAACTTGCCAAATTTTCATTTTTCTGACCCGCCGGGTTTGGAAAATGATGAAATTTTCCAGAAAAAGTGACCTCTGCCAAATCTGGAAAACTTGCCAAATTTTCATTTTTCTGACCCGCCGGGTTTGGAAAATGATGAAATTTTCCAGAAAAAGTGACCTCTGCCAAATCTGGAAAACTTGCCAAATTTTCATTTTTCTGACCCGCCGGGTTTGGAAAATGATGAAATTTTCCAGAAAAAGTGACCTCTGCCAAATCTGGAAAACTTGCCAAATTTTCATTTTTTCTGACCCGCCGGGTTTGGAAAATGATGAAATTTTTCCAGAAAAAGTGACCTCTGCCAAATCTGGAAAACTTGCCAAATTTTCATTTTTCTGACCCGCCGGGTTTGGAAAATCTTCAAATTTTCCAGAAAAAGTGACCTCTGCCAAATCTGGAAAACTTGCCAAATTTTCATTTTTCTGACCCGCCGGGTTTGGAAAATGATGAAATTTTCCAGAAAACGTTACCTCTGCCAAATCTTGAAAGCTTGCCAAATTTTCATTCTTCTGACCCGCCGGGTTTGGAAAATGATGAAATTTTCCAGAAAAAGTGACCTCTGCCAAATCTGGAAAACTTGCCAAATTTTGATTTTTCTGACCCGCCGGGTTTGGAAAATCTTCAAATTTTCCAGAAAAAGTGACCTCTACCAAATCTGGAAAACTTGCCAAATTTTCATTTTTCTGACCCGCCGGGTTTGGAAAATGATGAAATTTTCCAGAAAAAGTGACCTCTGCCAAATCTGGAAAACTTGCCAAATTTTCATTTTTCTGACCCGCCGGGTTTGGAAAATGATGAAATTTTCCAGAAAAAGTGACCTCTGCCAATTCTGGAAAACTTGCCAAATTTTCATTTTTCTGACCCGCCGGGTTTGGAAAATGATGAAATTTTCCAGAAAAAAGTGACCTCTGCCAAATCTGGAAAACTTGCCAAATTTTCATTTTTCTGACCCGCCGGGTTTGGAAAATCTTCAAATTTTCCAGAAAATGTGACCTCTGCCAAATCTGGAAAACTTGCCAAATTTTCATTTTTCTGACCCGCCGGGTTTGGAAAATCTTCAAATTTTCCAGAAAAAGTGACCTCTGCCAAATCTGGAAAACTTGCCAAATTTTCATTTTTCTGACCCGCCGGGTTTGGAAAATGATGAAATTTTCCAGAAAAAAGTGACCTCTGCCAAATCTGGAAAACTTGCCAATTTTTCATTTTTCTGACCCGCCGGGTTTGGAAAATCTTCAAATTTTCCAGAAAAAGTGACCTCTGCCCAAATCTGGAAAACTTGCCAAATTTTCATTTTTCTGACCCGCCGGGTTTGGAAAATGATGAAATTTTCCAGAAAAAGTGACCTCTGCCAAATCTGGAAAACTTGCCAAATTTTCATTTTTCCTGACCCGCCGGGTTTGGAAAATGATGAAATTTTCCAGAAAAAGTGACCTCTGCCAAATCTGGAAAACTTGCCAAATTTTCATTTTTCTGACCCGCCGGGTTTGGAAAATCTTCAAATTTTCCAGAAAAAGTGACCTCTGCCAAATCTGGAAAACTTGCCAAATTTTCATTTTTCTGACCCGCCGGGTTTGGAAAATCTTCAAATTTTCCAGAAAAAGTGACCTCTGCCAAATCTGGAAAACTTGCCAAATTTTCATTTTTCTGACCCGCCGGGTTTGGAAAATGATGAAATTTTCCAGAAAAAGTGACCTCTGCCAAATCTGGAAAAACTTGCCAAATTTTCATTTTTCTGACCCGCCGGGTTTGGAAAATCTTCAAATTTTCCAGAAAAAGTGACCTCTGCCAAATCTGGAAAACTTGCCAAATTTTCATTTTTCTGACCCGCCGGGTTTGGAAAATCTTCAAATTTTCCAGAAAAAGTGACCTCTGCCAAATCTGGAAAACTTGCCAAATTTTCATTTTTCTGACCCGCCGGGTTTGGAAAATGATGAAATTTTCCAGAAAAAGTGACCTCTGCCAAATCTGGAAAACTTGCCAAATTTTCATTTTTCTGACCCGCCGGGTTTGGAAAATCTTCAAATTTTCCAGAAAAAGTGACCTCTGCCAAATCTGGAAAACTTGCCAAATTTTCATTTTTCTGACCCGCGGGTTTGGAAAATCTTCAAATTTTCCAGAAAAAGTGACCCTCTGCCAAATCTGGAAAACTTGCCCAAATTTTCATTTTTCTGACCCGCCGGGTTTGGAAAATGATGAAATTTTCCAGAAAAAGTGACCTCTGCCAAATCTGGAAAACTTGCCAAATTTTCATTTTTCTGACCCGCCGGGTTTGGAAAATGATGAAATTTTCCAGAAAAAGTGACCTCTGCCAATTCTGGAAAACTTGCCAAATTTTCATTTTTCTGACCCGCCGGGTTTGGAAAATGATGAAATTTTCCAGAAAAAGTGACCTCTGCCAAATCTGGAAAACTTGCCAAATTTTCATTTTTCTGACCCGCCGGGTTTGGAAAATCTTCAAATTTTCCAGAAAAAGTGACCTCTGCCAAATCTGGAAAACTTGCCAAATTTTCATTTTTCTGACCCGCCGGGTTTGGAAAATGATGAAATTTTCCAGAAAAAGTGACCTCTGCCAAATCTGGAAAACTTGCCAAATTTTCATTTTTCTGACCCGCCGGGTTTGGAAAATGATGAAATTTTCCAGAAAAAGTGACCTCTGCCAAATCTGGAAAACTTGCCAAATTTTCATTTTTCTGACCCGCCGGGTTTGGAAAATGATGAAATTTTCCAGAAAAAGTGACCTCTGCCAAATCTGGAAAACTTGCCAAATTTCATTTTTCTGACCCGCCGGGTTTGGAAAAATGATGAAATTTTCCAGAAAAAGTGACCTCTGCCAAATCTGGAAAACTTGCCAAATTTTCATTTTTCTGACCCGCCGGGTTTGGAAAATGATGAAATTTTCCAGAAAAAGTGACCTCTGCCAAATCTGGAAAACTTGCCAAATTTTCATTTTTCTGACCCGCCGGGTTTGGAAAATCTTCAAATTTTCCAGAAAAAGTGACCTCTGCCAAATCTGGAAAACTTGCCAAATTTTCATTTTTCTGACCCGCCGGGTTTGGAAAATGATGAAATTTTCCAGAAAACGTTACCTCTGCCAAATCTTGAAAGCTTGCCAAATTTTCATTCTTCTGACCCGCCGGGTTTGGAAAATGATGAAATTTTCCAGAAAAAGTGACCTCTGCCAAATCTGGAAAACTTGCCAAATTTTGATTTTTCTGACCCGCCGGGTTTGGAAAATCTTCAAATTTTCCAGAAAAAGTGACCTCTACCAAATCTGGAAAACTTGCCAAATTTTCATTTTTCTGACCCGCCGGGTTTGGAAAATGATGAAATTTTCCAGAAAAAGTGACCTCTGCCAAATCTGGAAAACTTGCCAAATTTTCATTTTTTCTGACCCGCCGGGTTTGGAAAATGATGAAATTTTCCAGAAAAAGTGACCTCTGCCAATTCTGGAAAACT
>NW_026943932.1:0-37501 GCF_035594765.1 Anolis carolinensis
AGGGGGTAGGGTTTGATGGTTAGGGTAGGAGCGGGGGAAAGGTTACACTTAATTCTTAAGGCACCTTTCAAATACCTTTTGGGAGAACATGATGACAACAAGGAGATCTCATTGCCAAAGTGCTGTTATGATGATAAAGGCATGGATGATTGCAATGAACTTCAGAAAAGCAAGCTGGGTAGTTTGATAAAGCATGTATATCCACCCAGAAGTTAAATTCCAAAGATACAATTATTTGCATCCTAAATAGACTCAGGTGGAGTATCTGAGTTCAGTCTGATTCACTGCTGAAGGCAAACATCCAGGCAGTACAATTGTGATTGTACTGCCAGCAACCTTTGTTGTAATCCAGAGATCTCATGCTGGCAGTTCTTTACCCCTTCGCTTCAGGCAAGGAAAGGGCATTCTGAAGCATAAGACAACTATCCTTTCCATTGAGGTGAATGAAGATGACCATTAAGCAGTAGTCCTGTACTGTTTTATCACCCTTGTGCCAAACAGTTCCCAGGGTTTCACATAGAGTTCTTTCTGAAAGGTCAATTAATTTTAAAAAAAAAGAAGAGAAGACTGTAGATAAGTACAAGTTAGAAAAGAATTGCAACCGCATCCATGTGGTTCTGTTTCCGTGTTGGAAAGAGTCGTATTTCTCAAGGCAATTTAAAAGCTGGATTTAAGGAGGCTTATGTCCCGCTGGTTTTTGAAGGCAATGGTACTTAGAGATTCTTATAGTGGCCCTTGGTATCTGCAGGGTTTATTGTTTTAGGACCACAAAATCCATGGATGCTCAACTTCCATTCTATATGCAATGCTGTATTAAAATGGTCTCCCTTACATCACATGGTTGCTTTTTGGGGGTGCAGGGGGAGGAATATTTTCAAGCCATGGATAACTGAATCTGTGGATTCAGAATCTGTGGCTATGAAGGACTAAGCTGTACTTTTGAATATTAAAGGCAACACAAGGTTGAAACATACTGATGGGAATATCACAAGAGGAGTATTATGCTATATCAAGTAAATAGAAGAGTATCTTTGTGTTTAGCAGCAAACTAAATATAATTTTAACAAATAATTATGACAAAAAAAATACTTTTTCAGTGGCTTTTGAATATTCCTGGATATTAGATGGCAATAAAATCCATCATCTTAAATTGGAACTTAACTATGGATGGCAATTAGTTCTTTCTCCTATCTATTTTATTGATGCCTTAGGATGCATATATACTAGTTTCCAAAACTTGGGGCCTCCAGGTGTTTTGGACTTTAGCTCCCACAGTACCTAACAGCTGGTAAACTGGCTGGGATTTCTGGGAGTTGAAGTCCAAAACACCTGGAGGCCCAAAGGTTGAGAACCACTGATGTATACAGTAGATTAATGCAGTTTGACACCATAATAATAATAATAATAATAATAATAATAATAATAATAATAATAATAATAATAATAATATATTTCTATCCTGCTTTTCTCCCAAAATTGGGACTTAAAGCAGCAAACATACATGTCTTAATCCTATTGTATCACAGGATGGGAGGTTTTGCAAGATCTTTAACCTTCTCTGCCAAAGCATGCTGGTGGATTGCAATTTGTTTAGAGCCCAGTTTGTGTATTTGAGTATTTTCAGTTTTGTTACTGTACCCAGTGATTACTGGTTTTTACATCTGTTTTAGAAGTCAAAAGAAAAACAGTGGAACTGGTTTAATGCCACTGTAAAAGTTTTACAGCTCAATTATAAGAACATTTCCTTGAAAGTAGGTCTAAATGTAACAGTTTGGTGAATATTAAGTCCAAGTTAAGATATATTACACATGCTTTCCGGAAATAACACCACAAAACTCAATGGGGCTTATTCTCAATGCATAGGATTGTATTGTTAAATGCACCATTAAATAGTATTGCGTGTTTTGCATTGTAACGCATTTGTAGAATTACCAGGGTTATAAAACAGTAATTAAGAAAACTATCCGTAGAACTGTGCAACTGATAACTGTTCGTCAGAAAACAGTTATGCGATATATAATGCTTGTAATTACAAAGCAACCTTGAAGAACATGTTGGTTGAATCACATGCCTAAATCTTAATATTATTGGATATAATTCTTATGTTTCAGTATTAAAAACAACAACTTAAAAAATTGTAAATAATGTAGCTTGCCGTTCATACAAAATGTACACTTTTTGCATTTCTTGATCTCAGAAATGTCTTGACTTAAAATTTGCAACGAGACCACACCATTTCTTTTTCTCTCAATGAAGTATTTTTTTCTTTCATCCCAATATAATACAATAACTAGGACAACATTTCCTCATGGCAAAAAAATGTTAATGGGATTTTGATTTGATTTTTTTCTACTTTAACCACAGTTTTACTGTAAAATTTATTTATTTACATCATTTTTACCCCGCCCTTCTCACCCGGAGGGACTCAGGGCGGCTTACAACAGTCAGCAAATTACATTGCCCAAAATACATTCAATAAAACAACAACATTTTAATAAACAATAAAACAGTATCACATAAATTAAAACTCTAATTAGACTCTATTAAACCATGAATTATAAAATTTAAAATGCATGTATAGTTAAATTCGCCCACTAACACCTTCGTGTGCACCTTGATTCACGTCAGCAACCTGTGCAGAACAACCTGTGTTAGAACAACTCTTTGGATGGCAATGCTGCAAAATGCCTGCACTGCAGGACTATGTCCATGTGGAGAATGCAGCAAAATGAGATTTCAGATGGTTTAAGTAATAAAATACACTCACACTTGGGATGTGAAGACTAAGCTGTCTTGTTGAACAAGGGGTCACAACCTTTATAGCAGGGATGGGCAAAACGTGACCTCGGGGCTGTTTTGTGGGGCCCCAAAGCAATTTTTTTCATAATATTTGTTTGCCTCAAAATGACCTCAGATGCCTAGAAGGCCCTTAGGGTGAACATGCCTTCACATTCCATTGAAGGTGTTTAGGGGCATTTAAGGGCATTTGGGCCTTAAATGCTGGTATGGGTGCAACCAAAGTCTTTGGTGAGACAATGAAACCAAACAAACAAAGCGACACAAAGTATAACACAAGGTAGTGCAAAATCAACAAGAGTATAGGAGCCCCTGGTGGCACAGTGGGTTAAACCATTGTGATGGCAGGACTGATGACTTGAAGGTTGGGTTACTGACTTGGAGGTTGCCGATTCGAATCCAACCCAGGGAGAGTGTGGATGAGCTCCTTCTATCAGCTCCAGCTCCATGCGGAGACATGAGGGAAGCCTCCCATAAGGATGGTCAAAACATCAAAACATTTGAGCATCCCCTGGGCAACGTTCTTGCAGACGGCCAATTCTCTCACACCAGAAGTGACTTGCAGTTTCTAAAGTCGCTCCTGACACACACACACACACACACACACACACACACAAAACAAGTATGAGTGTATAAACCAAGAGTGGGCTATATATGGCATGTGGACCATGTTTTCCCTGATCAACTTTGCATCTTACAGAGTCCCTTGGCCTTAAAATGTTACATTTCATTTTAGAGAAGAGAATTGCACACTCAGATGTCTCCAGAAGGTATGCTTCTCTGTTAAAATAGGATAAGTACCGTATATACTCGAGTATAAGCTGACCCAAATATAAGCTGAGGAACCTAATTTTACCACAAAAAACTGGGATAACTTATTGACTCGAGTATAAGCCGAGGGTGGGAAATGCAGCAGCTATGGGTAAGTTTCAAAATAAAAATAGATACCAATAATTTTCATTTCATTAATCAAAGCATCAGTAGGTTAAATGTTTTTGAATATTTACCGTATTTCAAAGAAAAACAATAAACTAGCTCTATAAGTGGAAAAGTAGGGGCAACAAAAACAATATGGTATCAACAATAACCTAATAATAATAATAATAATAATAATAATAATAATAATAATAAAACTTCATTTGGATCCCACCCTATCTCCCCATGGGGACTCAGGCTGGCTTCCAACGTAGTAACAGGCAAACATTCAATGCTTATATAAACAATGCAGAGCTAGATATAGATCTATAATTATAGATACAAATTTCACATATGCATTTCCCCCTGAAACGTTTGCAAATCCGCTTTGTGTGTGTGTGTGTGTGTGCATTTCCCCTACAATATTTGCAAGCCATATAATGAATATATATATATATATATATATATATATATATATATATATTCATATCGATCTAGACATGTCTATAGATATTTGTGTATTCATTTTCCCCTGTAATATTGGCAAGCCCTATATGTTGGTAGGTAAGAATATATTCATATCTATCCAGACATCTCTCTTTAAATAGATATTTGCAGAGACTTGCAAACATATGAGGGTAAATTCATATATAAAAATAATGTATATGTATGGTTACAGATACACAGGTACATGGATCTATATGTATAAAGGATTTGAAAAGACCTGCAAACATATGAGGGCAAATTCATATATAAAATTAATGTATATAGATATATACACATATAAAGGTACATAGACATGGCAAAAGCTAGCAAGGGGTTAATGCCTATATATCTGTAAGAGAGTTTAACAAATATTTCAGGGGAACACGCTTTCATAAGATTAATGAATATATTTTATTTTCTTCCTGATTTGCAAGGGTGTCTCTCTTTTCAAAACATTCCCTTGATTAAGAGCGAGGGAGGCTTTGCAAAAGGAAACACACTGATAAGGGAGGAGAAGAGAGAAATAGATCACATATTGCAAGCAATAGCCTGCAGGCTCCTTGCTGGCCTTGACCCGATTATAAGCTGGGGCAGGCTTTTTCAGCTCATAAATAAGGGCTGAAAAACTCAGCTTATCTTTAGGTATATACGGTAGTACCTTATAACTTTGAGCATAAAGCAGGTTTATACAAAACTGGGAACCGACTTCTGTCCACTGTCAGCTTCAAAGATTGGTTCCAACTGTGATGGCTCCCAGGATGAAAATTGATAGCCCACTGATAGTGTGTTCACCTGCTTATGAAACCTTCTTCTTGGGAGTAAGAAGGTCCTTATAAAGGCTAGGCAAAGCAACCCATTTCATCTGGCTTCTGGGAAGGAAAGAGGGAGTCTCTTGCAATGCTTTTCCCATCATATGAGGAGGTCCTGTGCTGGCTCCAAGTAGCACAACATATGATACTTCCTGTGTTGCTGGGGAAAGTGTCTGGCAACACTTTTACCCCAATTTGGGGACGTTGAGAGCAGAGCTACAGGAGACATTGTCTGATGACTGCAGTGGGACTCCTTACCCAATGCTGGCTCTAAGCACCCTAGGACGCTTATTTGGGGCCGTGTGATGAGGTTGTATTTTATTAGCCATAGTGGAATGTATGTCTGAATATGCTTGCATGTGATTGCACTGTAAATCACAGCAAAGTGTAAATAGAGCAAAAATGTTTCTATTCAAGTTATAAAAGTTTCAGCTCAAATCCAGTGTTCTTGCAATGCTTCCAAGAAGGTTCAAATTGGGTGAGTCACCAGCTCAAAAGGGGCGAACTGTAGTGCTCCAGGGATCAAAGTCTTCTCGGAGGAACAAATTTGGAAAAGCCAGGCAGTGAACTCAGTCATTCCCTATTGGGCAACTGTTTTTTAAATTGGGCTGTGATAAAAGATTTTTTTAAAAAATAAAATAAAACAACAGCATGAGAACAAAACCACACCAAAGGCTTCGGAGTTGAATTTAATCTTCCCTATGGATTTTCTGTACAGGAACTGAATGAAAGTTCTTATCCTTAAGGTTGTTATCTGTTGCAAATGTGTTTACTCATAGTAATATAACTCTTTATGAATCAAGTATTTTGTTTCTCCCAATTGCTTTGGCTTGGCCTGTTCAGAGTCTACCTTGGGTAGTCTGACAACTCAGAAGTTAAAGAGACACGATCCCATGTTTCCATGCTTAAAACTCCAACAAGGGCTGGTCCAAGGTCAAGTTTGAGGTCAAGATGGTCAACTGATAACTTTGTTTCTCTGGTTTCTCAGTCTTCACAGCCTCTTGAAAAAAAATTAGATTCTTAAAACTTTGTTAGGGATCTCTTGAAAATAATATTACTCAAGTTGCCTTGAGAATGCACAATAAAGGGAAGATGTGGGAGCATGCAACATTAGGTGTCTATTCCCATTCCTTGAAAATTCAGAATTGCATCTTACATTCAGCATGGGCCATTTTTTAAAATCATGTCAGAAGTGACTTGGGAACATACTGCAAGTCACTTTTGGTGTGAGAGAATTGGCCATCTACAGAGACGTTGCCCAGGGGATGCCCAGATCTGACATCAGGAGACTTTTCTCATGTTTCTGAAAGCTAGAGCTAACAGATGGAAGCTCACTCAGTGCTGCGGATTTCAACCAGCAACCTTCAGGTCAGCAACCCAACCTTCAGGTCAGCAGTTCAGCCAGCACAAGGGTTTAATCTATTGCACCACAGCGGCTCCTACCATGAGCCATGCATGATGTAGACCAGAATATGACACCCAGTTCACAACAGCTGGAATTAGATTGCTAAATCCTCTTTGCCTTGAAAAAAGAATCCACGGTGCTGCATCACATCACAAACTGGTTTGGAAACTCTAGTTGCTTTGGTTCACATTTGAAGTTTTTTCTGGAATCAGTTAAAGAGAAGGCATTCTCTGTCATGATGTCCCGTATATCCCAAGCCTTGGAAAAATTATTTTTTTGCACTAGAATTCCCCGATCTGATATAAAATTCTGTTTATATCAGAATGACATTTTAAAATATTCTTGGACATCCTCCCAACAGATGTTTGCCTGGCACTGACCTTTATGTCTTTTCTTATCCTCGCAAAGACTTAAAAATTTGCTTGGACATTTGAACATATTTTGAAGCAAGTTTTTGTTATAGGATTTAAGGGTTTCTGCTCAATTTTCCTTAATGACAGATTTGTCCAGCTGTTGCTTGTTTTGTTCTTGTATAGAGTTTTGTTGTTTTTGCTTTTACGGTTTTCAACTGCTAACCACAGAGGCAATCTTACACCAAGTGGTGGCATATGAATGCAGCTGCTGCTGTTTTTATTGTTGTTATTTCGACAGCTCTAAAATGAGAAAAAAACAGTGACTGAAAAATAGGAACCTGCTTTTGATTGAAAGAGTTGCAAAAGGAAACTATCCTTGAATGGGAGCCTTAAAGAAGAAACATGTCAAACTGCTTCATGAAAATAAAGCTACATCAGATTGAAAACAGAGGGTTTCTGCTGTCCCTTTAATGGTATTGTTATTGTAAATGAAAGAATTTTGTCAGATATTCCTTGTCAAGCAAGTGTCTGAAGTGCTGTTGTTTGAAATCTGGATATATCATTTCTAAGATCAAACTGAAAAAGAAACCTAATGTTGCTTGTCACACAACCAGGTGGTGAGTGGCATCTGCTGAAACTCTTAAAACGTTATCCCATGTGTATGAGGTAGAGCGTCATATTGTTGTTTATTCGTTCAGTCGCTTCCCAACTCTTTGTGACTTCATGGACCAGTCCACGCCAGAGCTCCCTGTCGGCCCCAGCTCTTTCAAGGTCAAGCCAGTCACTTCAAGGATACCATCCATCCATCTTGCCCTTGGTCAGCCCCTCTTCCTTTTTCCTTCCCTTTCCCCCAGCATCATTAAGTGTCATATTACCGTGACATTTAGTCCTGTAGCATTGTTTCATTTGTAATTCCTTATCACATGTTATTCTTTGTTGTCTTTTCTCCCAATATCATCCATTTTCAGATTTATCACTAGAGCGAGTGCAATTCCCACCCACTCCATTTTTATTTTTTTAAAAAGAAAACCTTGGGAAAAACCCTTTGAGGATACTGAGCTTTCCTCTCCAACCTTGCTGCTCTGGAGTAGACTCCAGGCACTGATCTTAAAGAGACACCACTCTGGTGATACTGGGCATCCCTCTCAATCTCAGTACTTTCCATCACGGAAGTCCAAAACTAAAGCTAGCCGTATTGCACCTTCAAAAGCCAAGAAGGAGAAAAGGCAGGAAAAACAAAGATATTTTGAAATTTTTGGTATTTTGAATGATTAAAATGATAATTACCACACCAGGCTTATGAAACAGGATTTTGGGAGATAAATGTCAATGCTTGGTAGCGGGCCATCCACAGGAAAACCCTTACTCTATGTCACTGAAGTGATTCAACATGTCTGCTACCAGTCTGCTACCGAGCACAATTCAAAGTGCTGGTTTTAGCCTATAAAGCCCTAAATTGTTCTGGCCCAGCTTACCTGTCTAAACATATTTCCCTCTATGATCCACCTCAGAGGCTAAGATCGTTGGGGGAGGCCCTGTACTCGGTCCCACCTCCATCTAAGATGAGATGAGATGAGATTATTGGTGATGAGAGACAGGGCCTTCTCAGTGGTGGCCCCTTGTCTATGGAACTTTGGCAATGGATGATGTTCTATGGATATGTTTTCTTACTTATGTTAGTGTACGTAACTATTTTCAGACCACCAGAGGAAGGCCTGATGCGGGGCCGAAACCGGTCGTGGCGGACTTATTCTTCTCAGCATTAGAATACACAACACCGACTGCATTTCAATGTATATTGGACAATCCATTTGAGGTTGTTTGTTATTACTGTGAATTTAATGCCGACTGCATTTCAATGTATATTGGACAATCTATTTGATGTTGTTTGTTATTACTGTGAATTTAAACAGTATAACTAATTTGCCAGACATATTGTTTACTGAAATGGTTTATTTTCAATTGTATATAGAGTAGGTAATTTATGTTTGAGTAGGGAATTTCCTCCCCAGCGAAATTAGATCAGCCCCCTCCAGAATGGAAAGGCCCTGGAGTATGATTTAGATTGCATGAATTGATGTTTTAATGTTGATGTTTTAATTGTTTTGGATTTTAATGCATTGCTTATTTATCGATATGTATATATATGGCATCGAATAGTTGCCTTTGTAAGGCCGCTCTAAGTCCCCTTTGGGGTAAGAAGGTTAAGGTACAAGTGTTGTAAATAAATAAGCAACTTGTGTTAATTTGACAGTCTTTTAATTATAGTATGGGTGTTACTCCCACTCTGTTTGACTGGACTTCCCTGTGCCACATGAGCACCACAACTCCCTCCCTTCAGATTTCCCTTCTTTTAATTCCACTAATTGTGTTGGGTTTTGATATAATCCTGTATATGGCTCTGGGTTAGATTATTGTCTTAATTGTCTTGATCTCATAGCAATGCACTTATTTTAAAGTTTTAAGGTTTTGGAGTTTCAAAGTTTCAATGTTTTAAAGTTTTAAATTTCCCGACCCTTAGACCTGATGTGTTTGTGCGGGACTGTGCCCCTCTTCTTATGAGCTGGTCATTGACCTTTAAAAAATGAACTTCAACTTGACAGATCCCATCCCATGTGTTTTCCCCCATTTTCTCCATCTATATACTCATTCCTGAGATCAGAAGATGATCTCTGCCCATCCTCTCCCCCCCTTCCACATTTTAAGGACTTCTGGCACACTTTCCCAAGGATTTATGATATGCACAGACAGGAAGTTCTCCTGCATTGTGGGAAGGGCTCTATCATACATCCTTAACTCCGTTTCCAATGTGTCTAGAAATGGGGGGGAGGGGGCAATGTAGGATAATGTCCTAAGTGGCTGTTCGAGAAATTTACTCAAATCTATGGTACAGTGTTTACAGTTGACTCTGCAGAAAATGCTTCAGTTGTGCTTCATAAAAAGGAAAATCAATCCGTTTAATAAGCCTTGCAAACACCGATTTGTTATCAAGAAATGTATAATTTTTATACTTCTTTTAGATATCTTTATACCTGAGGTCACAAAAAAATTTATTGGGCCAAAAAGGGCCCGAAGTGGAAGTTTCTGTGAAAGCACAACATCCTTATTAGAAGGTGCCTGGCTAGCTTCAGGTGCCTTCATTTCCTTCTCAACAAAGCTTAAATTCCCTTGGAACAGCAAAATTCTCATTTTGGGATAGGAGCAATCCCACACTCACCTGCCACTGACAGAAATCAATATGAACATTCCCTCTGTTTTTAAAAAAAATAGGATTTCTATGATCATTTCACATAGAGATAGAATCTTATTCTATTACCACTTCGACTTTCCTTTATCACTCTCATAGAAGAAATGGTAGATAACTCTCCATCCACTGATTTTCTAAAAATGGAAATGGGGTTGGATTCATTTCCTTGGGAACCAGTTGAAAGTCTGCTGCTTATAACACTACATTTTTAGCTACTGATTTCAAACCAATGGCCTGGATATAAATGTTGCTGAATTCAATGTTGGGAAAAACTGACCTCTGTCAGAGACCTTAAGGGATCACATCTGATACAGCTTAGAGATTTTCATACTGGCCATCCTTGGAATAGGCTCAACAATATATGAGGATTTCACTGGATGCCTTCTCTTCCTTTAGTAATCTGTACTTATCGGCTAGTCCTCACCATCCATATCAGTGGTTCTCAACCTGGGATCCTCAGATGTTTTTGGCCTTCAACTCCCAGAAATTCTAACAGCTGATAATTTGGCTGGGATTTCTGAGAGTTGTAGGCCAAAAACATCTGGGGACCCCAGGTTGAGAACCACAGATCTATATGAACATGAGTATTCAGATTTCAGTTAATAACAATTTTGTTAAATATCCAAAGCATTGCAAAAATATGAAATAGCCTTAAAGCTTGGATTTTCCTGTTTTGTAATCAAATAATGTCTTCTTTTCAAGCATGCAGACATCTGGAACAGTACTCTTCTAGAGTTTATTTTCTACTTCAGACAAACAATTAAGAAACCCCAAGCGAACATGCTTTTTTAAAAAGGTTTTCTAATGCCCTTATATGAGTTTTTACCTTTTGGTCTAAAAGGTCTGCTGATTTTTTTAAAAACCAGACTATTTTGAGTTAGCAAAGAGTCATCACCATCTCACTGCAGCTTTGTTTATCTGTTAGTGAGATTCGTACTTTCCATAGACAATGCACAATTCGGCCAGAATGAAAGAGCTTTGGATTCTCTTGGCTTTGCTGCTTACTTTTGGAAGGACTTAAAAGAAGGGCAGTGTTTAAAATATACCTGCAAGAATATCACACGGGGCATATTGTGCTGTATCAAGTGGAGATAGAGGAATCTCTATATTAAAGACGATTATGTAATTGTCATTTGTGTCTAGGAATGCACTTACAATGTGGAATGAATTCAGTTTGATACCATTTTAACTGGTACAGCCCAATGCTATGGAATCATGGAAGCTGTAATTTTATAAGTTCTTTAGCCTTCTCTGTCAGAGTGCTGGTGCCTCACAAAACTGCAGCTCCCAAGTTTCCATAGTTTCAATAGCAGTTAACGTGGTGTCTTTTTATTATTATTATTATTATTATTATTATTATTATTATTATTATTATTTAACTAAAAAAAACCTAAAAAAAAAGTTAACGTGGTGTCAAACCACATTCATTCTACATTGTAGACCTGTGTTTCCCAACTTTTTTTTTGACCAGGGACCACTTTGATCAGGGAACACTTTCCAACATTAGTACCAAAAGAGTTAGGAATCAGTTTTTGGTCAACTTTAGATTCGGCTTGGTTATTTGGGGTGCTGATTCAAAAAATTGCATTGGATAGACAACATCAGCTCTAGTTTCTGAAACAAAACATATGTCATCCAGTAATTGCCATCTGCTTACCCACAGAAAACCGTATTTAATAATCCAGAGCTTATGTGGTTTATCCAATGCAGTGGTCAGCTCTGCGGAAAGGAGCGGAAATAAAATAAAATAAATAAAGAGGAAGGAGGTTCGCAGACCAGATTGTCATTTTCACAACCTACAGGTTGAGAACCACTGGTATAGATACACCTTAAAAGATATTTACTCAATGGCTTTTGATGGCTGGTTAGTTACATAAACTGCCATCTATCTGCTTGTTGGGTAATGTAAAGATGTCAGGATCATTGTGTTTTATTCATGATTGCTATGTTTAGGTTGACTGTTTAAGGTTATATATTTCAGCTATTCTTATACAGAAGCTGGGAGCCTCTAAGGCATGGCCAGGAAAAGGGGCGTGGCTTCACCTTGCTGGTGGAAGCCTTAGAATTCAAATTTAGCAGTTGGAATTGGGCAGTTGGAGTTTGTCAGTTGACCAGAGCAGTTGGTTCTGTTCAGTGGGGAAGGAGTGAGATCGAGAGAAGAGATTGTGGGAGGAAGTTGAGCAGCTAGAGAGTTTTAGCGGAGAAGGGCTAAAACTAAAGTTGCTGAGCCTTTAGTAGAGATAACTAAAGAGCTGAGGCTGCATCCCTAAGTCAAGGAAGACTAGGGCTGACCAGTTAAACTCCCCAGTCCAAGTTTGATCGGGTACAGATCAACTAAGTTCAAGAAGGACAGTATTCCTAACTGAAAGAAACAAGTCATATAAAGCTGATACCATACTAAGCTCAGTGAAGCTATTGAGAAATCTTGCAACACTTACTGTACAGAAGTAACATCGTTCACTTCAAGATATAACATTCCTGCGACTATCAAGCTTTGTGCTATAAATAAACA
The DNA here is from genome assembly GCF_035594765.1 of Anolis carolinensis. Taxonomy (NCBI): domain Eukaryota; kingdom Metazoa; phylum Chordata; class Lepidosauria; order Squamata; family Anolidae; genus Anolis; species Anolis carolinensis. Next base: position 12,524 of record NW_026943932.1, read on the forward strand.
AGTTACTGTTTCTTCAAATGTTGCTTATTATTTGAGTAAAGCATCTTTCAAAGGTGGTGGCAGCGACAACATTGAAAAGTGGAATACATAGAGGTAGAAGTTGAATCTTTCGCAATTTGGTGTCAGCGGTGGGATCCAAAAAGATTCCATCCCTGTCATCATACTTCTTTACAATCTCTTGAAGGCAACTACTCAGAAGATGAAATATAGATGAGAAAAAAGGCAGAAGGGCTAGTATGTTATAGTGCATTACTATAAAAATAGCATTTGGGTATGGCTAAAAATCCATTCTGATATCTTTTGGGCAACTAGTAGGCACTAACACTGAATATATGTCCACTCCTCCAGTCATTACAGTAATCAAAATAGGAGCATTCTCATCTCAAAATTAGATATCTAATATGCTACCTCACTTGGACCCCATTTACACTGCATTGAACGGGATTATCTGGCAGTGTAGGCTCAAATAATAATAATAATAATAATAATAATAATAATAATAATAATAATAATAATAATAATAACTTTATATCCCGCCACCATCTCCCAGAGGGACTCGGGGAGGCTCACAAAACACTTAAGATGTGATACAAAGTACAAAATACAACAAGTGGAAAACAAAACATAGGCAATAAACAGTCAACACAACACCATAAATTCAAAGTACCCCCTGGTAAAAACAATTAAAATACAGCAATTACTGTATATAAAACAGCAATATTCGATCTCAGAATTGTAAAGTGCTAAAAAAAAAGAGTCTAACGGTCCTCATATGTATTATAAGAGAGTCTAAACATTTGAAGGCTTGTCAGAAAAGCCAGGTCTTTAATTGTATAATCCAGTTTAATGCAGTGAATCTACATTTGGAAACTGGATTATATGGCAGTGTAGATCTAGCCTTAAAAACAACAAAAACAACAACCAGTATTTCTCCTACTTTGAGGATCACAGTGTACTAAATCATGTTTTAATTTGAAGCACAGAATGAATACACTAAAGGGCTAATTAAAAGCGAAGTTTGCATCCTTTTATTCAAAGAGAGCGGGGTGATTTGATGAAGTGGAAGTGATCAATTAATATGTTGTGGTGGAAATTCAAAGAGGCCAGTAATTATCTTTTCTCCTTTGAATAAAATTGAATTTCAATCTGCTTAAAAGGCCACCAATGATGTTTTGTTTATGGTCATTACAAATGGCCCTTGATGTGGAAAATAAGCTGCCTTTCAACTAGTCTGACCTCAGTTCCTTGTTGCTGTTACTGCAATGGTATCTGGAGGTTTCCTTGCCACTGAACTCTGGGGTTTAGTTTGAACTTGAAATGAGCTGTCTAAGAACAGCTAAGAACATTCAGACTGAAACCCAGAGGGTATGCGCCACAGCATCAACATATGATCCAGCAAGTCACCATTGCAATATTGCTTACCAAAATTTCCTAGGTTTCTGATATGAGTCATTCTGAGTCCTAACCGGAAATGCTTCAAATTAAAGCTGGCGCATTTCTCATACAAATTATGTGCTCCCTACTGTTTGTTGGGATGGACCTCTTTGTTCATGTGGATACAGAACATTCCTTGCAGTTGTGGCAGCTGCTGGGCTAATAACCATATACCCATCTATCCATCTATTATTCATCCCAGAATGATCAGGGATGAATTGATTGATTGTTTTATTGATTTTATGGCTGTCATTCCCACTAATGTCAAATAACCTATCAATCAGAAATAATTACAAGAAGTGGGACAACTGAGTTCAGCATGTTAGATAGTACAAAGAGTCACATTGATTAATGTTAATAAATTAATGAATGATAACAATAATAATATTATATAATAATAACTTTATTTTTATATCCCATCTCCATCTCCCCGAAGGGACTCGGGGTGGCTTACATGGGGACAAGCCCGAACCAGCAAAATTAAAAGCAAACATAGATTAAAACATATCTCAATAGAATCAACAACATTAGAACAAGACAATAACTTAAAAACAGCATCATCAATAACCAATAGTCTGAGCAGTAATGGGCGCTGAAATTCGGGGGGAAGGGAATTGTGCAATAGAATTTCAGAACAGCCACCAATGGATGGTGAAGCAACAGCTCCCCCTGTGGCCGGAATCGTGAAGCTGGAAAGATGTTAAAAAAAATGCCTCTGTGTCTGTCTAAAACTGAATGTTGTTGTCTGTTGGCATTGAATGTTTGCCATATATGTGTTCATTGTAATCCGCCCTGAGTCCCCTTCGGGGTGAGAAGGGCGGAATATAAATACTGTAAATAAATAAATAAATAACAGGTTGGTGGACAAAAATGCAAGGGCCAATAATAAATTAGAAGTAAAAGAGCAATATCAGTTGAATAGCATGATTGCTCAAATGATAATGCATGAATGTCGATGAACAGCATAATTGCTCAAATGATAATGTAAATTAAAAATACAAATCACTACCTTATCCAATAATTTAGTGTTTAGTGCAGTGGTGTGATAGAATAAAGTCTTCTTCTTCATGTTGTTAATGGTCATCAAGTTGGACTTATGATTACTCTATAAATGAGAGACCTCCAAGTCACCCTACTATCCTCAACTGCCCTGCTCAGGTCTTGCATACTCAGGGCATCCATGACGTACTTGGTCTTCTTTTTTCCTTCCTTTTTTCTCTACCTAGCCAAGCATTATTATCTTTTCTAGTGAGTCATGTCCTCTCATGGTATGTCAGGACAATCTCTGTTTAGTCATCTTGGCTTCCATGGAGAGTTCAGGCTTGGTATGCTCTAGGATCCATTTATTTGCCTTTCTAGCAGTTCACCATATTTGTAAAAGCTTTATTCAAGTACATATTTGAAATGCTGATTTTCTTCCTATCAGGTATTTTCACTGTCTGGCTCTCACAACCACAAATTGGAAATATGATTGACAAACCTAACTTTAATATTCAATAATCTGTCTTTACACTTCGGAATCTTTCCAATTCTTTCCATGCTGATTTCAGATCCCAGTAGCCTCAAGCAGCTTAATCAAGAGCTGGGAATTCTGGGAACTAAGGCCACAAGCATCTGGAGGACCAAAGCTTGGGAACGATGGTACTAGAGGATACAAGATGTGATTTGGAATGCAAATAATCTTTATTTGGGGGGAGGGATATCAGGAAGCCCTGATGGCACAGCAGGTTAAACCGCTGAGCTGTTGAACTTGCTGACCAAAAGGTTTGCGTTTTGAATCCAGGGAGTGGGGTGAGTGCCCGCTGTTAGGCCCAGCTTCTGCCAACCTAGCAGTTCGAAAGCATGCAAATGTGAGTAGATCAATAGGTACTATTCCGGCGGGAAGGTAACAGCATTCCATGCAGTCATGCCGGCCACATGACCTTGGAGATATCTATGAACAGCACTGGCTCTTTGGCTTAGAAATGGAGATGAGCACCAAGCCCCAGAGTCGGACACGACTAGACTTAATGTCAGGGGAAACCTTTGCCTTTACCTTTTAGAGATATCAAGATGGCCAGATTGAGCATAGGAACCTTCTAATAATGAACTTAGTCAAGAGTGAATTAGTTGTATAGCTAGGATGGAACTCAGGGCTTTTCCAGGACCAGACTAGAGGAAGAGTAGAGTATAGTTGCCCAAATTAGAGAGTAAGGGAAAAACTTGGTATTATCTTGCTTTAATTATCTCTGCCTTTTCCTAAAGATGATATTTTGACTCTGGAAGTTCGATTCAATCCCAGAGGAGCAGATCGGTAACTGGTAGTTATAAGGAACACAAAGAAAGAGGCAGCAAGCCAAATGAACCTTAGGAGATCTTGGAGCCATGTAGCTCATGTTGTCTGGAGTCCTGCTTAGTCCCAATTAGAGTAGCTTTCTTAAATTAATTGTTGATTGGTGAGTCAGCACTTAGATAAGTCTAATTAATTCAGTGACTCTACCCTAGTTGGGATAAACAACAGTAGGATTTAGTCCAATGTCTGTTCACACTGAGTTCCACAATAAAGAGGCAGGCAGATTGGCAATTGCCAGCCCATAAGTAGTTATTATATATTCAGCTCCAAACGCATCAGGCTATGCATGTTTTCTGGATGAAGTTAAATAAAATACACTAGATAGCTTTAGAGGACTAGATGTTCCTGGCTATGGCAGAATGTCATGAAAGCCATGCTTCTGAAGAACAATTAGGTGGGCATTTCTAGATCAAAACGATTCCACAAAGGCATACATAAAGCGATGCTTTATCTACCGTAAGGAGGGTCCGCAGTGACACAATGGGTTAAACCCTTGTGCCAGCTGAACTGCTGACCTAAAGGCTGCCAGTTTAAATCCACGGGATGGGGTGAGCTCCCATCTGTCAGCCCTAGCTTCCCATGTGGGGACAAGAGAGAAGCCTCCCAGCATGATGATAACACATCTGGGTGTCCCCTGGGCAACGTCTCTGTAGAAGGTTGATTCTCTCACACGAAAAGTGACTTGCAGGATGTTAGCTTCTGACATGATGAAAAAAATCTGCCTGAAGGTGAGGACTCTTGAGGATGAATCCAAAGGCCACTTGATCAGGGAAGTGACTTAGGAGGGTTCAGAAAAGCATTTACATTTATCCAGTTTCCTTACTTGTCACCTTGAAGAAGAACAATTTATCAATGCTGTTTAATTGAACCTAATTAAATTAAAGAACACCCAGGTTATGAATGTCAGTCACTATAAAGATAGATAATAGCTAGCAGACATCCTTTAGGATTCTTTTGCTCCCACGCACTGCCAGATTCTTGCAGAGGCAACCTTTCCTCAAACAAAATATGTATTGGACAAGAGGCTTAGGTGATGTTTTGTCAGTCATTATGGCTGAGCACAATTATTTTGCAGAGACCTTGACATTCACTGGTTTAATGATTGTCTCTTAGTTTAAGGTACAAAATGAGAACAGACCATTGTGTGAATCCTTTCATTTATGTCATTACGGTAGGCCTGTTGTACCAATTGTTGAAGAAAAGGAAGACTTGTAGCTGAATTCTATTGATTTAATTGGTTTATTGTATTTGAGACCAACACTAAAATTCGGGCCCATTATTCCATTTTATTTATTTTCTATTCTCTCAAAGTGGAAACAAAAGCAGTTCACAGATAAAATGAGTTAAAACAATACAATTGAAAACATAATCTAAAAAGCCCCCCCCCCCAACAAACCCAAACAACTAGTCATCTCAGGTAGCAGACCTGTAATTCATTATCTTTTAAAATACATTCAATTTACTTTCTTTACATTCTGAAAATAATATTAAGTATCAGACTGGGAAAAGAATGGGAAATTAACAGCTGCAGCATGTAATAATTCAAGGGATTTCATACCTTGACTTTATGAGGTGGGTGGGAAACAAAATACTCAGGCAGCAAAATGTCACAGGTCAACCAGTTCTTTGGGGAATGGTGGGATGCTGGCCATTATTCTATATTATCTAGTTAGTTGCATAAATAAGCTATACATCACATAGTCGGGCTGTGGTACAGGCTGGAGAGCAGCTGCAATGAATCACTGCAATGAATCACTCTGACCAGGAGGTCATGAGTTCGAGGCCCGCTCGGAGCCTATGTTTGTCTTGTCTTTGTTCAATGTTAAAAGGCATTGAATGTTTGCCTATATGTGTAATGTGGTCCGCCCTGAGTCCCCTTCGGGGTGAGAAGGGAGGAATATAAATGCTGTAAATAAATAAATAAATAAATAAATGGTCTTATAACTCATCTCTAATGCCCTTTGCCTACTGGTTCTATGACACGACACAAGGTCTGTTTCATGGGTAACCGATAGGCACCCATCGGCAAAGCCTGTGAGTACCTTTCACAAAATAGGTAAAATTGATGTCAGTCATCTTTAATTTCTCCACCCCATGAAAACCATGGTTGTTTTTGGCATGTGATGGTATACTTATCTGCAAGTTGTCCTCTGTGCCAGTGATTTGTCTTCTTGGGTGTGTTTTGAGGGTAGTCTTTTCCTACCACTTGATTCTCCTTTGCTGAAACAGCCTGACAGGTGGCAAATGACTGTGATTAAACCAATTAATAGATTGCTGTGAGTTTTTTGGGCTGTATGCCCATGTTCCAGTAGCAATCAAATGTGCATTATTTGATATGGAAAGGAGAAAAGCGGACGTGATGGGGTATGTATCCAGTATATATACAGTCCTCATCTCGCCTTCTTTAACCTACTTAATAGTAGGTTGCCAACTTAATAAAAGTTTTCTCCAGTTTTTGTAATAAGGTCCTAAGTAACATGTCTTGGCCTCCCCATCCCTAACCTTTACCAGGTTGGAGCCTCACTGAAAGACTCATTTCCAGTCTGTTTCACTTGGAGATCAAGGAGCGACAGGATGACATTCCCTCCTCCAGTCAGTATGTGAAGTTGTGACAAGAAATTGTGACTGAGTCCTTCTTCTGAAACATTATGTTCCTGTGCCCTGACTGCCAGATGAACAAGCCTCCATCTCTTCTGTGTGACTGTTGCATTTACAATTGTGGCAGTAGTGCCACAATTATGACCACAGAGAGGCAGTGAATATGGATCTCCAGCTTTAGGGTAGGAATTCATAGATGCAGTACAGAATGTCGGCCATTATAAATAATGAAATCATAAATAGGAAAATAATCAGGAAACATAACTGTTGAATATTTGTTGAGTAAAAAAGGGAAGCACACAAGTAGTTGAAGTGAGAACACTTTCCTTATGCTGCCGATATGCTCTGTGTAGTATAGCCTGAAAGGTATACACACACTTGCATGACATTGGAACCAAGAGGGAGATGAGGTCAGTTTTTACAGTAAAGGAGAAGCAGAAGGGAACATCTTGCATTTGTTTTGGCATCGTGAACTATTGAGATGTATTTTAACAGCTGCCCAAACATTTACATTCAATCAGTCTCTTAATTGTTTTAATTTAAGGTGACTGGCAAGATAATCCTACCTACAAAGTGAGAGGAAACCAGTTCCAAACAGAATGAGATTTCAAATGGATTTGCAAAACAGTGAAGCACAACACAGATCTGTATCTCCCTACATAAAATTTGAAAAGGCAATTTTAACAACCGTGAAACAGGAGACTAACTACGTGCAGGTGTTCCATTGTACAGTGAGGGACTGAACTTTTGACATGGTGTTTTAATGTCAAAAATAGCTAATTCCCTCATGTAGCTAAATTTTGTAAACAGTGGTGGTTATTCCTTTTAATTAAGGTATTCAAGTCCAATTGCTGAACTAGTCGATAAACTGTCTATGCACTGGAGAAGAATACTAATAATAAGCATTAGTTTGGTCTGCTTTAAATGTATTTCTATCTTAGATTTTAAAGAGTGTTGACTCAATTAGGTCAAGACACATGAAACAGCAGAAATTGACTTGGACATATTGTAGTGTTTTTATGGAGAGCTGATGTAGTGTAATGGTTTGAGTGTTGGACTACAACTCTGAAGATCAGGGTCTGGGTCCCCGTTTGGCCCACGGGATGACCTTGAGTAAATTATACACTCTCAGACCCCTTCTATACTCCCTTATAATCCAGATTATGAAAACCAGTTGATACACATTCTCTTCTTTGAACTGGATTATATGAATCTACACTGTCATATAATCCTGTTCAAAGCAAATGATCTGTATTTGTAGAAGGGGCCTCAGTCTCAGAAAACTGTTTGAAGGCGCATCGTAAGTTGGAAATGATAGCATACAACAAGGGCTTTTGTGGTCTAATCGTGGTAAAGAAATCATCTTTACTTTCCATATTTCTGTAAAAAAATTTAAAGTTGGAAATGGGATACAAATCCAAAAATTGCACTCTGCCCCCCAAACATATAAAACTGAAACAATTTCAGCTCTTTAGAGGAGTACTTGTAGAGCCTCGATGTCCCCATCTACAATGCAGAGTTTGAACTGCATTATACCGTATGGTCAGTGTAGACTCATATAATGAAGATTGAACTGCATTAAACTGGATGCCATATAATCCAGTTCAATCTGCATTAAAATGGCAGTTCAGATGGGTATATGCATGCTGGTGTGTCTGATTTCCCACTCTAAATGCTAGCTTCTAATGCCATGGAAAAGCCATTGCCTCTGCATGCCATTAGATAAAGATCAGTCCAAAAAAGTCTTAAAATTAATATTAAGTGATCCACACATGCTAAATCTCTACTAGGTCTAGACCTAGCACATGTAGCAATCTACTTAGGAATCTTTCTCTTCTATTGAAGTGAGCAGGAAGTTCTTGATCCATGAGTGCATTAAAGTCCCTTGACCACAAAGAACTTACCACAAATGTTAATGGGCTTATTGCATGTATATCTGGACTTTCTCCTAGAGTGGAATCCAGGGTAGTCTGCACTAATTGAAAACAGGATTAAGTTAACATCTTGGTTTACAAAAGTTAAATAAAGCCTTATGATGACCTTATGTTAAAACAGTCACAGTGTTTTCTTAGTAAGGTTGGTTCAGATGAAGCTTTCCATTGCCCTTTTCTGAGTCTGTCAACCTCATCATACGGGGCTAAAATCGATGGCATACACTGATCTAGCCCCAGTCATCCATGGCTCCCATCAAATGATGTTTTGCTAGCTCTGTGGGTAAAAGAGGGTGAAACCGGCATGCTGCCACAGCAACACAGGAACTTTCTGTGTTGCTATTGACTTTAATGGGAGGAAGTCGCATGCTCCATGGGATCAGCTGCCAGCAATGTGGGGTGGCAGCTTCCCCATGCCCCGTGGCAAAACGGAGTGACATGGGACACTTTCTGTGGCCATGTAATGAGGTTATGAGAATATGTGACATGCCCAAGATCTCCCAGGGGTTCCCATGGCTGAGCATGGCAACTCATTGGGTGGAGTTTAAAACTCAAAGGCCCATCTAAATAAAAAGGCCACTATCTTACAGTTCTATGGCCTGGGAGCAGCCTTATAGAAGGCTTTTTCCTTTACTCACTGAACATGCCTGTGAATGTGATAAGATCAAGAGAAGGATCTTAAAACATGAGCTGACATGGTCTTTCAGATAGTTGGGATGCGAGCTGTATCAGGCTGTAAAGGTCAAAACCAAGAAACCTGTAACCGAACAGGTAGCCAGTGAGGTTATTTCAGCAGAGGAATTACATAATCCAAACCTGGTCAATAGTCTGGCTGCTATTTATTTACAGTATTTTTATTCCGCCCTTCTCACCCCGAAGGGGACTCAGGGCGGATTACAAAGAACACATATATGGCAAACATTCAATGCCCACAGACAAACAACATATATAGACAGACACAGAGGCATTTAACATTTTTTTCCAGCTTCACGATTCCAGCCACAGGGGGAGCTGTTGTTTCACTGTCCACTAGTGGCTGTACTTCCTCATTCCTTTCCTCATGTTTTGCTGGCAGTTTTTATGATGTTGTAAATTAGTTAAATTAGCCTCCCGCATAAAGCGTACCTAAATTTCCCTACTTGACAGATGCAACTGTCTTTCGGGGCTGCATAGGTCAACAGCACGCCGGGCTATTTAATGGTCGGGGGCTTAACCCGACCCGGGCTTTGAACTCATGACCTCTCGGTCAGTAGTGATTTATTGCAGCTGGTTACTATAGCATTTTGTACCTGTCTCAAGTTTTTAAACAGTTTCCAAAGATGTAGAGCGTATTATGGTCGTAATGTAGAATGCATTATGTAATCAAGGCATGAATACACGAATCTGATATCTCATGAAATGAATACAGCTGGGACACTAGTTTAAGCTGTGCAAATACACTCTTGACCACAGCTGAAATACAAGCACCCAGGCTCAAATTTGAGTCCAGGAGTCCAATTGAATGGATAATAAGACTAATCTTCAAATATACCTTCAATCCGATTTGGGACATCAACCATTAAATAATAGATTAAGACTATCATAAGAGAGCAATAGATAGGCTTAAAGTAATACTGAATGCTATAGATATCCCAATGGTGCTTCTGAATGTTGTGTATCCCCCATCCCTGTTTTAAACTAGCCTGTGTTGTAGCCTATTTTAGTTAATTCTTGAAAGAGTTCTCCTTTTATGTACATTTAAAAAAGTTAATAATGTAAAAAGTGACACAAGCTGTCTAGTCACCTAAGAATGATTATGTTAAATTTACCATATTTAAAGCAAGCAAAGCTATAAATAGGGCAGGACATAGCAAAAAAAAAACTCAAATACTACTTCAGCTGGTGCCCACTGAGGATCCAAACAACAACAAAAGGGTTTTTCTTTTGCAAGCAGCGAAAAACCCAAAAAGCTATTTGTAGAGAAATGTTGAGGGTCATGCCAGAGAAAGGAAAACGCATCCATTCTAGCATTTTCTGTGGAGTTCAGAATTCCAGTCCAAAGTTCCAAATCTGAATGGTTGAATCTAGAATGGATGGGCTATCGCATATACAAAGGGTGACATTTCATGGTAGAGAAAGCTGGGCATGACCTTTCAAATGTCAAGCCTAATACATATTAAACATGCTTTCCGTATTGTGATTGGAAAGAGATGTGGGACTCTGAATTGGTTTTCATTCCGAGTATGCAAAAACAAAATGCAAGTCTTTTAAGTGCTTCAAAAACCACTGGAGAAAAAAAGAGGCCTTTTTCTTCCATCCATCCATTCATCCCTATGTGATGAAAGGTGGAAAGCTATTTGTTCAGTTAAAGGGAAAATGATCCAAGTACTTTAGTCAATACACATTTTTAACATTTCATTTTTAAGACATGAGGGAGAAGTTGATGCATTATATACATTCACAGCTCATTATTTATATATTGATAACCAAATGAAATTGAAAGAATTTGGGCACTTCAGACTACAGAAAATAATGACAGATGCCCAGCTAAGTTGAGTAAATAGATTACGCGGCTGTCCATTGTAGCTGTGATTCCAAGAAAATGTCATAACTGAAGGTGAGTGGAATCAGATGAACACTGATAATGGATTATTTTCCCCCCGCTTGCTTTGTGGAGTGCCAAAGTCGGAGGATATTGGCAGTTAAATTGTAGTTGATGACATGAGACAGTCTGATCAGGAGAGAACGAACTGGGGTGAAGAGATGATTGAGTGGAGTTTTTTTTTTTAATATAAAAGCCATTGGTAAATCTTAACAGAAGATCAAGCTTTCCTGTATTCTTTTAATTGTGGGTGAGACATGAGGACAGAGGGGAAAGATTGTTGACCCAAATAGTTAATGAAGTTCTAATGATTATAGAGTGAGAATTGGCCCGGGCTGTGGCGCAGGCTGGAGAGCAAGCCAGCTGCAACCAGCTGCAGTGAATCACTCTGACCAGGAGGTCATGAGTTCGAGGCCCGCTCGGAGCCTATGTTTGTCTTGTCTTTGTTCTATGTTAAAAGGCACTGAATGTTTGCCTATATGTGTAATGTGATCTGCCCTGAGTCCCCTTCGGGGTGAGAAGGGCGGAATATAAATGCTGTAAATAAAATAAATAAATAAATAAACAAATTGGCAGTTGTTGCCACTCTATCCTTATGTGGACTACAATCTCCATCACTCTCCCCACTAGTTATCTAAGGGAGATGGCAGTTGCAGTCCAAGAACAACTGGAGAGCCACCAGTCGCTCACAACCCCCAGAACAGAGATGATGTTCTGAAGAACCTTCTTGCACAATGAAGACTGATAGCAATACGTCCAAGGGGCTAGTAAGTTAGAGCAGGTATGGGCAAACTTCAGTCCTCCAGGTGTTTTGGAACTCAACTCCCAGAAATCCCAGCCAACTTACCAGCTGTTAGGAATTGTGGGAGATGAATACCTGGAGAACCAAAGTTGGCCATGCCTGGGTTAGAGAGATCTTCAGTAAGCAAAGAGGAATGGGGGTATCCGACCAGGTCTGATCCAGCGACACTGCAGCAAAGAAAGGAGAAAACCCAGTATTGGCTTTCTTCCAGCAGACATTGGCTGAAGCGCCAAAAGTCTGTAAGATGAATGGATGCAGTTCAGAGTTGAAAAATGCATTAATGAAAAGGCTTGGACAGCATTATGGCTCTGTCCTCTCAAATGTTTAAAAATTATATACATACAAAATGTGCAAGACATAAACATCCAGAGATAAATAATAATCACATCAGACTCTCCAGACCACATTTTTTTTCTTATGTTAACATAAGTTTTTATTTTTTTGGAATGCAGAGTAGCATTCTAGAAGAGGTTTGCTCTCAGACCCTGGAACTCCCTGCCAAGGGAGAGTGGATTGGCTTCCTCTCTGTTGACCTTCCATTTGGTTCAGACGGGTTTTTGGCGATGGCTGTGGAAGGGGATTGCCATTTATCAGGGGCAGTAAGCCTTGTAGAACAATTCCAGGAGCGAAGCTGTGGTTCAACTCAGATCCAAGTGTTCCCATAGATAACTGTTTTGCTCTGTGTGAAGAGAATGCTGGCCTAGACAAGGCTTTGGTCTTATCCAGAAAGTCATTCTTACAATATTTTATTGGATTTTTATTTGTTTTCTTTAATTTTTCCTTTAATTATGTTTTATATATACATTTGTAAGTCTTAATTGTATTTTGTTCTTTCTGTGGGTGAGACACAACCAATCCTAATTTTTTTAGAGAAAGGTAGAATATAATTCAAGAAATGAAAGAAAAATAGTGTATAAAAGGAAAATTGCACGTTGTAGAGCAGGGGTCCCCAAACTAAGGCCCGGGGGCCGGATGCGGCCCTCCGAGGTCATTTACCTGGCCCCCGCTCTCAGTTTTATAATATAATATATTGTATATACATATAATATTGATAATAATATTATAATATTATAATATTGATAATATTATTATAATGTAATACAATATAACACTAATAATAATACCATATAATAATATTAATTATATATTCTATATTACATATAATATTACTAATAATATTACGGCATAGTGGTATAGTTCAATATAGTAATATATAATGCTAATATTGTGCTATGCTAATAATATAATATATTGTATGTACATATAATTTGTAAGCCACTCTGAATCCCCTTTGGGGTGAGAAGGATGTGATACAAATGTAGTAAATAAATGCAGTAAATAATAAATAAATAAATAAATAAATAAATAAATAAATTTTAGACTTAGGCTCGCCCAAAGTCTGAAATGACTTGGGCACACAACAACAACAACAACCCTAATTAACATGACTATCTCATTGGCCAGAAGCAGGAGCACACTTCCCATTGAAATCCTGATAAATGTATGTTGGTTAAAATTGTTTTTATTTTTAAATATTGTATTGTTCTTTCATTGTTGTTGTTCTTCTTGTTGTTTTTGCACTACAAATAAGACATATGCAGTGTGCATCGGAATTTGTTTGTATTTTTTTTTCAAATGATAATCCAGCCCCTCAACAGTCTGAAGGATTGTGGACCGGCCCTCGGCTTAAAAAGTTTGAGGACCCCTGTTGTAGAGTATGACTCTCATGTCTATGGGGCATACATTCCTAAACCTACTGTGAAAACAGAAAATAGTGGATAACGGCAAACTCTATTGAAATCTGTTGTTGAAGGTTTTCATGGCCATAATCACTGGGTTGTTGTGCATTTTCCGGGCTGTATGGCCATGTTCCAGAACATGGCCATACAGCCTGGAAAATGTGCAACAACTCTATTGAAATCAATTACTTCCATTAGAAGTTAAGTTACTATAGCAGTGGTTCACAACCTGTGAGTCCCGAGGTGTTTTGGCCTACAACTCCTAGAAATCCCAGCCAGTTTACCAGTTGTTAGGATTTCTGGGAGTTGAAGGCCAAAACTTCTGAGGACCCACAGGTTGAGAATCACTGTACTATAGAGTTGCTACAGAGAATCTAGGAATTTGCTAGAGAGAAACTCTCCTTCAACACTTCTCCTAGATATAGGCAGGTGAAACTACTGGTACTTGTCCCACAGGTATGAGAGTCAAACTATAAACATGTTACTCATAGATATTCCTGTGGTTCAGAGATGGGGAATATGCAGAACTCCAGATGTTAGAATCATACCCTGTTTCCCCGAAAATAAGACATCCCCGGAAAATAAAACCTAGTAGAGATTTTGCTGAATTACTAAATATAAGGCCTCCCCCGAAAGTAAGACCTAGCAAAGTTTTTGTTTGGAAGCATGCTCGGTACCTGCCAAACAGAACAGCAGAGCATGCAGAATTGGTAAATGTACATACCAGTTGTACATGGAAATAATGGTAGTAACAAGAAATTCTTGATAGGATTTCACAGTTTGTCTGGTTATGCTTAGTTTGTGATGACAACTACTGTATAATATATAATAAATGTTCATTTTTTTTGTTCAATAATAAATGTGAATTCTTCTTCATTGAAAAATAAGACATCCCCTGAAAATAAGGCCTAGCACATCTTTGGGAGCAAAAATTAATATAAGACACTGTCATATTTTCGGGGAAACACTGTAGAATCATAGAATCGTAGAGTTGGAAGAGACCTCACGGGCCATCCAGTCCAACCCCCTGCAAGAAGCAAAAAAATCTCATGTTGTTGGATTGCAGTTCCAATTCGCCCTAGCAAGTGTAGCAAATGGTGAAGTGATGATGGAAAGTGCAGTCTAATAATACCTAGAAGACCTTCTTACACTGGGAAAAATGGGGGTGAAGAAAGAGTTGAAGTTCAACAGGGATATGGCAAAGATACAGCTTTCGTTATTCTTTACCTGTGCTGACTACAGTTCATGATAGTTTCAGTCCAAAATATTTGGAGGACCACATATGCTTGATAAAATCTAACATGATTGGTAGCATTGATCCCCACCCCCAAGTTGAAAGGATGAGGTTTACTTAGATCAGTGGTTCTCAACCTGGGGTCCCTAGAAATTTTTGGCCTTCAACTCCCAGAAATCCTAACAGCTGGTAAACTGGCTGAGATTTCTTAGAGTTGTAGGTCAAAAACATCTGGGGACCCCAGGCAGAGAACCACTGACTTAGATAGTAGTGCCTTATCCCATACTAGTCTCATCTGTTATGGAAGGGCTATGCTTGGTTTTCTGGAGACTACCTGAGGTTTGTGTACCTGCTTATACATCTGCTGTCTGCTACAGCCTCCACTGAACACCAAGCAGCGGGTACCTCTTGTTATTCCTGCCTTTGAAGCCATTTACAGAAGTCCTGCTATGATAGATAAACCATCACAGCACAGCAGAGGAAAATTCATATTCTGCTAAGTATGCTCATGAAATAGCACTTTCATCTTCATTGAGATTCAGGTCTTGTCTCCTGGTAGAACCAAAGGTGAACTCCATCACGGTCAGTATTTGCTTGTTATTAACCTCTGTGCTTTGGAAAACTTTGCCCAAGGCTCCAAACATGGATGTAAAATTTGACTTGCTAACCTCATTGCTGTAACTACTCCGGTGTTTTGCTTAGTTTTTGCATGTAAAATCAGTTGTTGCAAAATCCAGTGTAAAGCAGATATATGTATTAGCACAAGGGCAGCATAGTTTAATTAAAGCACTCTCACCCCAGGTACACATTAAATTCAGTTTGAATCTACTAATCCTAGATGTAGCCTGAGAGCTGATCCTTCATATTCTTATTTTAATCAATTCAAGATAATCTTATCATTACTTATTAAAGAAACAGAGACTAATGGTCCCTCTATGTCAGTGGTTCTCAAAGTGGTTTCCACGGAGCCCTTAGGGCTCTATGAAACTTACTGTGGTGCTCTGTGGTTCCCTCCTCAAGCACCTTCCTTTTCCCCCTCCGCTTCCAAGCCTTTCCTCCTCTTTCCTGCTCCCCCTCTCACTCCAAAGCTGGAAAAGTTTAGAACCCCTGCTCTATATAAATTGTAATGGTAAGGTAAAGGTTTCCTCTTGACATTAAGTTGAGTCCGACTCTTGGGGTGGTGCTCATCTCAATTTCTTAGCCAAATTGCTGGCGTTGTAAACGCCTCCAAGGTCATGTGGCTGGCATGATCGTTACCTTCTCGCTGGAGCAGTACCTATTGATCTACTCACATTTCCATGTTTTCAAACTGCTAGGTTGGTAGAAGCTGGAACTAACAGTGGGAACTCACCCCGCTCCCTGGATTTGAACTGCTGACCTTTCGGTCAGCAAGTTCAGTTGCTCAGCGGTTTAACTCACTTTGCTACCGGGGATTGTATGTCAATACTATCAACTTATTGATGGTGAATCTCCAGTTTCCCAGATAGGATTCTTTGCTAATCCTATCTGAAGATTCACAGGACTCCAATGGAAATAGGAAAATCATGAATTAAAAATCACACACAGTAGTTTGAATAAATTGTTTCTAGAGTAACAAAAATGAGCTTTCTCCTTCCACAATACTATTACTTCCTATTAACTATTAGGTTGAACTATCTGCCCATCCAACTACAGGTTTTTTCTACTATTTTGCACTTTATTGAGAAACTACCTCTCCCATTTGATATATTTTGCACTTTGGCCCTGACCCTTGTTTTACTCTCCTGCTTTTAATATTTTATGCTATATGTTGATTACTATGATGGTTTTATTGATATTGATGTTTCATTGTTGGTATAATTGTTTTATCATTTTATTGTTGTATGTTTTCGGGCTTGGTCCCCATGTAAGCCACTCCGAGTCCCCATTGGGGAGATGGGGCGGAGTATAAAAATAAAGTTATTAAAGTTGTTATATTCCTTCAATCAATCAAGAAAGCCACAGCCCTGAGTCTGCAGGACTTGAGCAGTACTGTCGGGGATAGAGGGACTTGGAAGCTTCTCATGCAAGGGGTTGCCATATGTCAAAGTTAATTTGAAGGCAATTAACAACACCAAATTCATTTAAAATGTTTATGGCTCGCTTTTTCTTTTCAAAAGTTCAAAGTGATTAAACAACAGCAGATTTACTTTTTAAAAAAATAAATAAATAAGAATTTAACGGCACATGTTTGTTGACAGTGGGAAATAAGGAAAGTACAGATGAAGACAGCAGGAAGAAGGGATATTCACATTCTGGCAGCATAAAAATTATTTGCTGTACATTCACTCCTGGTTCCGTCATTACAGTTCTGAGGGAAATTCAGGGCAAAGAGCCTAAATTGAAATATTTGTATTCTTCCCTTCAAAGAATTCAGATGTAATCTTCCTCTTAAGCCATAATTTTCCAACAGAGCATATGTTTCTGTTATTCAAAGAACACTTCTTCATCCAAATCTACCCCCGATCATTCATAGTGCTGTAGCTCAAAGAGGCCTAACAAATAATATTCACAAGTTCAAGTGAATGTCGTTTATTCTAGGGTTCATGTAGGTTTCAGGCCAATGTTTCATCTCGATTATTGTTAGTGCTGAAAGCTTTTATTGCACATTTTGGCTGAAGCTGTCTTTCTCTGGGCTGGAAAAGCAAAGTAGGCTGGCATTTATCAGTATTACTTTTTTATGAAGTGAGAATTGAAAGCTTGCATTGTACATTGCCTGAAAAACATGGGATAGATTTTGGACATGGAGTGCCATTTCTAGGATCTGGATGAGGAACTGGTTTGGAATGGGAGGGAGAAGTTTTGAACACTCTCATATTAGAAAGATGGCAAATCATGCCAGGTTGCTGTGAGTCTTTTGGGCTGTATGGCCATGTTCCAGAAGCTTTCTCTCCTGATGTTTTGCTCACATCTGTGGCAGGCATCCTCACAACCTCTGAGGATGCCTGCCACAGATGTGGGCAAAACGTCAGGAGAGAAAGCTACTGGAACATGGCCATACAGCCCGAAAGACTCACAGCAATCCTGTGATTCCAACCATGAAAGCCTTCGACAATACATAGAAATCATGCCAATAGATGCATTTCAAAACTGAATGCATTAACAAAACTTGACAGATTCCCTCCTCCTCCAGCTCAAATAATTATAATAATTATAAGAGTGAGGTGCCACCATTGATATGGCTTTCTAGTATTTGAATTCCTTAATTGATATTCTTCGTTGAGTATATTTATTTATATCTCCTAGCCCACCCCTTCTCCCCCAAACCTGATGGAGACATCATTCACCTGAGTTCTGATTATTGGCTGAATAGATCTCCCTCTTCCCATCCAACACTTAAGTAGATTGGGGAATTTATGATTGTGATAATGGGAATCACAATTGCGGCATAGTAGAAATCATGAGAGAGCTAGTATGGTATGGTGCTTTAAGTGTTAGTTAGATTATAACTCTAGAGACCAGGGTTTGATTCCCTACCTGGTCATGGAAAACCACATGATGACCTTGGGTGAATCACAAGGGTTGCAGGAACAGAAAACCTCGTGATAGGTCACCATAAATTGGAAGTGACTCAAAGGCACACAACAGCAACAACAACCTGTTTCATATTCACAAAGCAATTGTGAATATGGAACAGGCAGCAATAACTATATCTAAGTAACTGTTTATTTTTAGCAATCTCTACTTAGCAACAATTGTGACACTATTGCAACAATTATCCTGTGGTATACTGTGCCTTTAAGCCACACTCTCTGGTTGTTGCACCTGCAATGTATTTGAACTACTGATGGATATAATACTTGTGCAGCCAAGGCCTCAGTAGTTGCCTTCCTAGTGCTTGAATAAACACTTTACTACAGGACTCTGCTGGTTGGTGAGTTTGCTATATACGAATAATACTACATACCCTATTGACTATTTGGTAATTGAGTACCCTTGCCTAATGGAGACAATTGGATGATATTTTCAGTCTGCCTCCTGCAACCTGCTCGATAGGAATGAATACGGTGTGTAAGGGAAGAGTGAAAGAATGAGAGAAAGAGAAAAAGAAACACATGCTGAGACAGTATACTATTTACTACTTGCTTAATTGCAAGTCTTCTATTAATTTATGGGATCTCCCAGAATTTCACAGGATTTTCTTAGACAAGAAATACTAAGATGTGGTTGCCCACTGCCCTCCTCTCAAATATGGCATATAAGAGCTTTAATAATAATAATAATAATAATAATAATAATAATAATAATAATAATAATAATAATATATTTATATTATTTGGACAAATGTTCAACAGTGGCATTGAAGAAGGGAAAAATAATTGAAAGTGAGGGCATAAATATGCCTAATGGCCAAACAATAAAGTGTCACCAGCCAAAGGCCTATAAATATCTGGGCATATTACAGCTGGACAACATCAAGCATGAACATGTGAAAACTGTGGTCAGCAAAGAATACACACAAAGGGTCAAACTGACAAAGTTCTGGAATACAACACACCAGACATCACAGTTGTGGAAAAGAAAAAGGTTTGGATCATTGATGTTGCCATCCCAGGTGACAGTTGCATTGACGAAAAACAACAGGAAAAACTCAGCTGCTATCAGGACCTCAAGATCGAACTGCAAAGGCTCTGGCAGAAACCAGTGCAGGTGGTCCCAGTGGTGATCGGCACATTGGGTGCTGTGCCAAAAGATCTCAGCCAGCATTTGGAAACAATAGACATTGACACAATTACGATCTGTCAACTGCAAAAGGCCACCCTACTGGGATCTGCGCGCATCATCCGAAAATATATCACACAGTCCTAGACACTTGGGAAGTGTTCAGCTTGTGATTCTGTGATACGAAATCCAGCATATCTATCTTGTTTGCTGTGTCATACAATAAAATAATAATAATATATTTATAAACCATCCTATCTCCTCAAGGGGACTTAGGACGGTTTTTAGCGAAAGTAACAAAGTGGCAAACATTCAATGCCAAATAACAAATCATCCAAGCCACAGAGCTGTAAATCAATAAATCAATCAATCAATCAATATATATATATTGCCCCCAAGTCATTATAATTGTGACACTGACACTGAGCATTTTAATCATTATATATCAATGACTTCCATTTTGAAGTACTGAGTGATCTAAAATCTCTCATTACTTTAATTCACGATTGCCTATTTGTAATCATCGTACATTATTAAAAACATTTAACAAATTAATGTTATAAATGTCACTAAGATTAAGTTGTTAAGGGTATTAGAAACATTTCCATTTCAAGTTCCAGCATGTGGTGATTGACAGATTACCCCAAGGGAATGCAATGCTTGGAAGAAAAACCTTTTCACTGAGCTAAACAGTCAGCAGTATATTTATATTGATGACTGAAAGCATTTCTGTATGTTTAAAAGAATGTTTTGGTGGAATGTGGTTATCATTCTTTGTGCTCTACTACAAAATCTTTGTCAGTGGGCTCCTTGGGCTAGATGCATTAACATCTCCTACTCATTTGTGATATGTATGTGATAGACAACCCACCCTATTATTTGTTGCATTGCTGATTTTGTAACATTTACATTCATCATGTTAACCAGGTTGACATTTCAAGATATTTTACAATATGCTTTTTTTTTTTTTGCAAAGCGATCAATATTGCATGCAAAGTCCTTCTTAGTGTGAAGTGAAAAGTCACTGTTTGCTGCTATGGATACTTGATTTAAAGATTTCCAGCATGAGTCAGACAGGCTGATTGGCCAGTGACTTTTATATGTTGACAATTTGTATCTTAATTTGGTGTTTGATGGTTTCATGGGTTTTATATTTATTCTTTTTATATTCCACTTTTCATTCATGATTGGTTCCTCAAACAATTTATAGTACAAAAAATATATAAATATATATTATAATTAGATATGTTTTGATCTATATCAAGGGCAAAATGGATGGATGTTATCCTTGAAGTGACTGGCTTGAACTTGAAGGAACTGAGGGTGGCGACCGCCAACAGGGAGCTCTGGCATGGGTTGGTTCATGAGGTCATGAAGAGTCGGAAATGACTGAATGAATAAACAACAACAAAGGAAGTAGACTAATGTAGACCTCCATAGGATTTTCACCTAGAACTCCCAAAAGCCCAAGCCAGCACAGATAATACTAGATGATTGTGGGATTTGCAGTCAGGTACCTAGCACAGTTGGAGGATTGGCCATTGCATGGGACAATGACCGTACTCTTGATTTTGCCAGTGAGGCTCCTGCAGCTGCTTTGAACAGGAGATCTGATGGTATAGGACTCAACCCATCCCTTCAGAGATTTAACATTGGCAGAGTAGATGGCATTTGCTAGCTGGCCCTGCCAACATCAGAAGCAGCCATTCCAATGACCTGCAGAGTGCCAAGAGGGACGAAAAATTGTTCCCTAATTTCACAGTCCCACATGAAGCAGAGAACATGATATAATCCCACTGCATTCAGTCTAAGCATTGAATCTTACTTCAAAAAATT
Organism: Anolis carolinensis; assembly: GCF_035594765.1. NCBI lineage: Eukaryota > Metazoa > Chordata > Lepidosauria > Squamata > Anolidae > Anolis > Anolis carolinensis. The sequence continues at coordinate 33,691 of NW_026943932.1, forward strand.
TCCTGGAAGACTTCTGAAGGAGGCAGGCCACCAAAACTAGACTGTATTGCATTTGCAGCTACTTCACTCTATCCAACAGCATGGTTAGCAATATTAGATGCATGGTCATACCATTTCACCAAATATTCTATAGGACAGGAGACAGACTATTCTGAAGATGGATATAATTCAGAAGGTCTCAAAGAACATTATTTTCTGGGATATTTCAACTCAAGTAATAGCGAATAATACTATACTGTAAGAGCCAACATGACACAGTGATTTGAATATTGGACTATGACTCTGAAGATCAAGGTTCCAATCCCTGCTCAGCCATGAAAACCCATTTGATGACCTTGTGTAAATCCCACTCTCTCTGATCCCTTCTGCACTTTCATATAATGTGGTTTCAGAATGCAAATTAACTGCATTGGACTGGATTATGTGACAGTTTTTGACCAGGGACCACTTTGACCATGGACCACTCTCCAACCTTAGTACCAAAAGGGTTATTAATCAGTTTTTGGTCAACTTTAGATTAGGTTTATTTATTTGGGATGGTGATTCAGAAAATGACATCGGATAGACCACATTAGCTCAAGTTTCTGCCATTCGGTAGTCACCACCTGCTCATCCACAGACCACCAAATTTAAAAATCTAGAGCTGATGTGGTCTATCTAATGCAATTTTCTTAATCCGCACCCCAAATAACTCCAGGAAGAGGCCTAAAAATGAAGACATCAAGGCGCCCTCACTTGCAGGCACCACATGGAACAGCTCTGCTCAGGGAGAGGGAGGAGGAGGAGGAGCAGCAGTCAGGAGGCTTGTTGTTGTGCCTTTTGAGTCCCCTTTGGGGTGAGAAGGGCGGAATATAAATGCTGTAAATAAATAAATAAATAAATAAATAAATAATCAGCTTCTCCCCTACTGACATCCCCATTGCCTCAGCACTATAAGAGGGTTTCACGAGACCAGTCGCTCTCGTTGCAATGGTGTAGTAATGGTGATCATATTTTAGTTCCTGGGGCCCACTGGTGGTCCACAGACCACAGGCTGGGAACCACTGGTGTACATTAATGTAATCCAGTTCAATGCAGTACAGTCTGCACCATATGAGTTTACACTGATCATTATAATGCAGTTCAAACTGCATTATATGGCAGTGTAGATGGGTCCCCAGTCTTGGAGGAAAGCAAAGGCTGAAAAAGTCTGGCCAAGAAAACCTGTGATAGCTTTGTCAAAAATAACCTAAAGGCACACAACAGCAGCTTCTATTGTGAGTTCATGCTTACACTGTATTTCAAGTTCCTGCAGTAGAGATTAAAGGAAACGAAGATACATGAAAGAAATGATGGGACAAGGCAGGAACATTGAAATAAATAGTGGGTAGGGAGTAGAGTTGGCAAGTTCCAAACTAATAATATGGAACACAGTTGGATGCCAGCTCAATACTGGCTGGGTCACAGAAGACAGGCCTAAAAAAAGCCTTTTCGAATCTTGTTAGAAGTCCCATCTCTCATGAATCTCTCTCACAAATCTCCCAGAAAGATGAAAACCCATGCAAATCCTGCAGTGCCAGTCATGAGATAATGTTGCTGCCAGCTGGAGAGGAGTGCTTGTGCCATGCCAGCTGTATTCCCAGAGGACAGATCACCAGAATTTGGTACTTAATAGACCAATTTGCTGGATAGAAAATGCTCAGAGGCCAGTCTCATGAAAGTTCATGTGTCACCTGTTCTCAGGATTTTTTGAAATGATGTAATCTTAGAGTTGGAAGGGGCCACAAGGGCTGACTAGTCCACAGCTAAAGCACTCCTGTAAGATGCCCATCCAACTTCTGTTTATAGACACCCAAAGAAGGAGAGTCCACAATACTCTGATAGTCTTTTCTATTGTTGAACAGTTCTTATGATAAAAAAAATCTTCCTAATTTTTAGTTGGAATCTCTTATCTTGTGACTTGAATTTTTAAGTTCATGTTCAAGTCTCTGGAGCAGCAGAAAACAAGCTTGTTTTTCCTTCTACATGACATCTCTTCAGATATGTTGTTGAAGGCTTTCATGGCTGGAATCACTGGGTCATTGTGAGTTTTTCGGGTTGTATGGCCATGTTTCAGAAGCATTCTCTCCTGACATTTTGCTCACATCTATGGCAGGCATCCTCAGAGATTGTGAGATTTATTGGAAAACTAATGAATGCTAATCAAGGTGATTAATTACAACATTAACACTTGCCTCCAACAGACAAGAGTTCTTTCTTCCACCCTGGACCTTCCACAGATATATATAAACTTCCCTTGCTTAGTTTTCCAATATATCTCATAACCTCAGAGAATGCCTGCCATAGATTGTGGGCGAAATGTCAGGAGAGAATGCTTCTGGAACATGGCCATACAGCCTGGAAAACTCACAACAACCCAGTCTTTTCAGATATTTCTTTTACTGATTTCTTCTACAGAAATCCCTTCAGGATTTGAGGTGTTGTGTATTACCCTGATATAGGCATGGGCTTTGAAATTCCAAATATGAGGCAATGGAGAAAAATATTACAGAAGTGGACATCTCTCAGGTTCACCGCTTTTCAGTGACTTTCACCTGCATTTCTTCTTAACCCTTTTTCTTTCTTCCTTGAAATCTGGATGCATATTAATAGTTTCCCCTAATGTTTTCATATCTTTTTTATAATAGTTTTTATTGACAGTGAAGTAAAAAAAGCTTTGACATAAAAGTGGGAGAACAATATAGTTAAAGAAAAGTGGGAAGAAAATGGTAAAAAGAAGAGAACCTCCAAACAAGCTCAAGTGTTCATATCTTTATGGCTAAAACCTTTTTATTCAGACAGGCGTTTAAAGATGAAGGTATTTAAGTCAGGGGGTGCTATGGTTTTATAAGCTTTTATGGTTTTAACGTGATTTTTAAAAAATATATATGATGTTTAATACTATTTTGATATTTGTATATTGTATATTTTAAGTTGTATTGTAATACTTTTAATTTTGAGCCACTTTGAGTCTCTGTTTGGAGAGAGAAGGAGGGATATAAATAAACATAATAATATTAATTTCATCATATGTATATATTTTCCTAATTGGCTGAAGCATGCCACAATTCAACTGGATGAATTTTTAAAGTTTTAATTTATTCAAATAGACATACATTTATAAGTGTGTGTTGCATACAGTTTAATACTTCCCAGCTATTAATGTTCCGTAATCATTTCTTATTTTCTTTAAGGGGTCACATATAAATAGTACATATAAAGTTATCATAGGCTCCAAACTAATACAGTAGAGTCTCACTTATCCAACGTTCTGGATTATCCAACGCAATCTGCCTCCTACCCGGATCCACAGCTATTTCTCTAGGCAAAAAGGACTGAACTTGTTATGGATTTAACTTCAGACAATGTTGTTACTGTAAGTTCATTTTATGCAATTCTATCTTTATTTGCAGTCTATTTGTTAGTAGTCAATGTTTTTGTAGTCAATGTTTCCAATACATTGCAATGTTTTGGTTCTAAATTCGCAAATACAGTAATTACTACATAATGTAACCATGTATTGAACTGCCTTTTCCATCGATTTGTTGTAAAACATGATATTTTGGTGCTTAATTTGTAAAATCATAATGTAATTTGACATTTAATAAGCTTTTCCTTAATCCCTCCTTATTATCCAACATTTTCGCTTATCCAACATTCTGTCGGCCCGTTTATGTTCGATAAGTGAGACTCTACTGTATCATTTTCTTCCTTGTCTACAGTCTTACAGGTACCCCTATATACATTTTTAGATTAATTTTACATTGAGATATTGGATCACTGGTTGCCATTC
>NW_026943933.1:0-37415 GCF_035594765.1 Anolis carolinensis
TTTAGAAGTTTTTTGGGGCCCCTTTAGGGTGGTCCAGGGTTCGTTTTGCCCCTTTGGGCCTGTTTAGAAGTTGTTTGGGGCCCCTTTAGGGTGGTCCAGGGTTCGTTTTGCCCCTTTGGGCCTGTTTAGAAGTTGTTTAAGGCCCCTTTAGGGTGGTCCAGGGTTCGTTTTGCCCCTTTGGGCCTGTTTAGAAGTTCTTTAAGGCCCCTATAGGGTGGTCCAGGGTTCGTTTTGCCCCTTTGAGCCTGTTTAGAAGTTGTGTAAGGCCCCATTAGGGTGGTCCAGGGTTCGTTTTGCCCCTTTGAGGCTGTTTAGAAGTTGTTTGGGGCCCCTTTAGGGTGGTCCAGGGTTCGTTTTGCCCCTTTGGGCCTGTTTAGAAGTTGTTTAATTCCCCTTTAGGGTGGTCCAGGGTTCGTTTTGCCCCTTTGGGCCTGTTTAGAAGTTGTTTAAGGCCCCTTTAGGGTAGTCCAGGGTTCGTTTTGCCCCTTTGAGCCTGTTTAGAAGTTGTTTAAGGCCCCTTTAGGGTGGTCCAGGGTTCGTTTTGCCCCTTTGAGCCTGTTTCGAAGTTGTTTAAGGCCCCTTTAGGGTGGTCCAGGGTTCGTTTTGCCCCTTTGGGCCTGTTTAGAAGTTCTTTAAGGCCCCTTTAGGATGGTCCAGGGTTCGTTTTGCCCCTTTGAGCCTGTTTAGAAGTTGTTTAAGGCCCCATTAGGGTGGTCCAGGGTTCGTTTTGCCCCTTTGAGCCTGTTTAGAAGTTCGTTTAAGGCCCCTTTAGGGTGGTCCAGGGTTCGTTTTGCCCCTTTGAGCCTGTTTAGAAGTTGTTTAAGGCCCCACTAGGGTGGTCCAGGGTTCGTTTTGCCCCTTTGGGCCTGTTTAGAAGTTGTTTAAGGCCCCTTTAGGGTGGTCCAGGGTTCGTTTTGCCCCTTTGAGCCTGTTTAGAAGTTGTTTAAGGCCCCTTTAGGGTGGTCCAGGGTTCGTTTTGCCCCTTGAGCCTGTTTAGAAGTTGTTAAGGCCCCTTTAGGGTGGTCCAGGTTCGTTTTTGCCCCTTTGAGCCTGTTTAGAAGTTGTTTAAGGCCCCTTTAGGGTGGTCCAGGGTTCGTTTTGCCCCTTTGGGCCTGTTTAGAAGTTGTTTAAGGCCCCTTTAGGGTGGTCCAGGGTTCGTTTTGCCCCTTTGGGCCTGTTTAGAAGTTCTTTAAGGCCCCTTTAGGGTGGTCCAGGGTTCGTTTTGCCCCTTTGAGCCTGTTTAGAAGTTGTTTAAGGCCCCATTAGGGTGGTCCAGGGTTCGTTTTGCCCCTTTGAGCCTGTTTAGAAGTTGTTTAAGGCCCCATTAGGGTGGTCCAGGGTTCGTTTTGCCCCTTTGAGCCTGTTTAGAAGTTGTTTAAGGCCCCATGAGGGTGGTCCAGGGTTCGTTTTGCCCCTTTGGGCCTGTTTAGAAGTTGTTTAAGGCCCCATTAGAGTGGTCCAGGTTCGTTTTGCCCCTTTGAGCCTGTTTAGAAGTTCTTTAAGGCCCCTTTAGGGGTGGTCCAGTGTTCGTTTTGCCCCTTTGGGCCTGTTTAGAAGATGTTTAAGGCCCCTTTAGGGTGGTCCAGGGTTCGTTTTGCCCCTTTGAGCTTGTTTAGAAGTTGCTTAAGGCCCCTTTAGGGTGGTCCAGGGTTCGTTTTGCCCCTTTGAGCCTGTTTAGAAGTTGTTTAAGGCCCCTTTAGGGTGGTCCAGGGTTCGTTTTGCCCCTTTGAGCCTGTTTAGAAGTTGTTTAAGGCCCCTTTAGGGTGGTCCAGGGTTCGTTTTGCCCCTTTGAGCCTGTTTAGAAGTTGTTTAAGGCCCCTTTAGGGTGGTCCAGGGTTCGTTTTGCCCCTTTGAGCCTGTTTAGAAGTTGTTTAAGGCCCCATTAGGGTGGTCCAGGGTTCGTTTTGCCCCTTTGAGCCTGTTTAGAAGTTGTTTAAGGCCCCATTAGGGTGGTCCAGGGTTCGTTTTGCCCCTTTGAGCCTGTTTAGAAGTTGTTTAAGGCCCCATGAGGGTGGTCCAGGGTTCGTTTTGCCCCTTTGGGCCTGTTTAGAAGTTGTTTAAGGCCCCATTAGAGTGGTCCAGGGTTCGTTTTGCCCCTTTGAGCCTGTTTAGAAGTTCTTTAAGGCCCCTTTAGGGTGGTCCAGTGTTCGTTTTGCCCCTTTGGGCCTGTTTAGAAGATGTTTAAGGCCCCTTTAGGGTGGTCCAGGGTTCGTTTTGCCCCTTTGAGCTTGTTTAGAAGTTGCTTAAGGCCCCTTTAGGGTGGTCCAGGGTTCGTTTTGCCCCTTTGAGCCTGTTTAGAAGTTGTTTTAAGGCCCCTTTAGGGTGGTCCAGGGTTCGTTTTGCCCCTTTGAGCCTGTTTAGAAGTTGTTTAAGGCCCCTTTAGGGTGGTCCAGGGTTCGTTTTGCCCCTTTGAGCCTGTTTAGAAGTTGTTTAAGGCCCCTTTAGGGTGGTCCAGGGTTCGTTTTGCCCCTTTGAGCCTGTTTAGAAGTTGTTTAAGGCCCCTTTAGGGTGGTCCAGGGTTCGTTTTGCCCCTTTGGGCCTGTTTAGAAGTTGTTTAAGGCCCCCTTTAGGGTGGTCCAGGGTTCGTTTTGCCCCTTTGGGCCTGTTTAGAAGTTGTTTAAGGCCCCTTTAGGGTGGTCCAGGGTTCGTTTTGCCCCTTTGAGCCTGTTTAGAAGTTGTTTAAGGCCCCATGAGGGCGGTCCAGGGTTCGTTTTGCCCCTTTGGGCCTGTTTAGAAGTTGTTTAAGGCCACTTTAGGGTGGTCCAGGGTTCGTTTTGCCCTTTTGAGCCTGTTTAGAAGTTGTTTAAGGCCCCTTTAGGGTGGTCCAGGGTTCGTTTTGCCCCTTTGGGCCTGTTTAGAAGTTGTTTAAGGCCCCTTTAGGGTGGTCCAGGGTTCGTTTTGCCCCTTTGGGCCTGTTTAGAAGTTGTTTAAGGCCCCTTTAGGGTGGTCCAGGGTTCGTTTGCCCCTTTGAGCCTGTTTAGAAGTTGTTTAAGGCCCCTTTAGGGTGGTCCAGGGTTCGTTTTGCCCCTTTGTGCCTGTTTAGAAGTTGTTTAAGGCCCCTTTAGGGTGGTCCAGGGTTCGTTTTACCCGTTTGGGCCTGTTTAGAAGTTGTATAAGGCCCCATGAGGGTGGTCCAGGGTTCGTTTTGCCCCTTTGAGCCTGTTTAGATGTTGTTTAAGGCCCTTTAGGGTGGTCCAGGGTTCGTTTTGCCCCTTTGAGCCTGTTTAGAAGTTGTTTAAGGCCCCTTTAGGGTGGTCCAGGGTTCGTTTTGCCCCTTTGAGCCTGTTTAGAAGTTTTTAAGGCCCATTTAGGGTGGTCCAGGGTTCGTTTTGCCCCTTTGGGCCTGTTTAGAAGTTGTTTAAGGCCCCTTTAGGGTGGTCCAGGGTTGGTTTTGCCCCTTTGTGCCTTTTTAGAAGTTGTTTAAGGCCCCTTTAGGGTGGTTCAGGGTTCGTTTTGCCCCCTTTGAGCCTGTTTAGAAGTTGTTTAAGGCCCCTTTAGGGTGATCCAGGGTTCGTTTTGCCCCTTTGAGCCTGTTAGAAGTTGTTTGGGGCCCCTTTAGAGTGGTCCAGGGTTCGTTTTGCCCCTTTGGGCCTGTTTAGAAGTTGTTTAAGGCCCCATTAGGGTTGTCCAGGGTTCGTTTTGCCCCTTTGAGCCTGTTTAGAAGTTGTTTGGGGCCCCTTTAGGGTGGTCCAGGGTTCGTTTTGCCCCTTTGGGCCTGTTTAGAAGTTGTTTGGGGCCCCTTTAGGGTGGTCCAGGGTTCGTTTTGCCCCTTTGAGCCTGTTTAGAAGTTGTTTAAGGCCCCATTAGGGTGCTCCAGGGTTCGTTTTTCCCTTTGGGCCTGTTTAGAAGTTGTTTAAGGCCCCATTAGGGTGGTCCAGGGTTCGTTTTGCCCCTTTGAGCCTGTTTAGAAGTTGTTTAAGGCCCCAATTAGGGTGGTCCAGGGTTCGTTTTGCCCCTTTGAGCCTGTTTAGAAGTTGTTTAAGGCCCCTTTAGGGTGGTCCAGGGTTCGTTTTGCCCCTTTGGGCCTGTTTAGAAGATGTTTAAGGCCCCTTTAGGGTGGGTCCAGGGTTCGTTTTGCCCCTTTGAGCCTGTTTAGAAGTTGCTTAAGGCCCCTTTAGGGTGGTCCAGGGTTCGTTTTGCCCCTTTGAGCCTGTTTAGAAGTTGTTTAAGGCCCCTTTAGGGTGGTCCAGGGTTCGTTTTGCCCCTTTGAGCCTGTTTAGAAGTTGTTTAAGGCCCCTTTAGGGTGGTCCAGGGTTCGTTTTGCCCCTTTGAGCCTGTTTAGAAGTTGTTTAAGGCCCCTTTAGGGTGGTCCAGGGTTCGTTTTGCCCCTTTGAGCCTGTTTAGAAGTTGTTTAAGGCCCCTTTAGGGTGGTCCAGGGTTCGTTTTGCCCCTTTGGGCCTGTTTAGAAGTTGTTTAAGGCCCCTTTAGGGTGGTCCAGGGTTCGTTTTGCCCCTTTGGGCCTGTTTAGAAGTTGTTTAAGGCCCCTTTAGGGTGGTCCAGGGTTCGTTTTGCCCCTTTGAGCCTGTTTAGAAGTTGTTTAAGGCCCCATGAGGGCGGTCCAGGGTTCGTTTTGCCCCTTTGGGCCTGTTTAGGAAGTTGTTTAAGGCCACTTTAGGGTGGTCCAGGGTTCGTTTTGCCCTTTTGAGCCTGTTTAGAAGTTGTTTAAGGCCCCTTTAGGGTGGTCCAGGGTTCGTTTTGCCCCTTTGGGCCTGTTTAGAAGTTGTTTAAGGCCCCTTTAGGGTGGTCCAGGGTTCGTTTTGCCCCTTTGGGCCTGTTTAGAAGTTGTTTAAGGCCCCTTTAGGGTGGTCCAGGGTTCGTTTTGCCCCCTTTGAGCCTGTTTAGAAGTTGTTTAAGGCCCCTTTAGGGTGGTCCAGGGTTCGTTTTGCCCCTTTGTGCTGTTTAGAAGTTGTTTAAGGCCCCTTTAGGGTGGTCCAGGGTTCGTTTTACCCGTTTGGGCCTGTTTAGAAGTTGTATAAGGCCCCATGAGGGTGGTCCAGGGTTCGTTTTGCCCCTTTGAGCCTGTTTAGATGTTGTTTAAGGCCCCTTTAGGGTGGTCCAGGGTTCGTTTTGCCCCTTTGAGCCTGTTTAGAAGTTGTTTAAGGCCCCTTTAGGGTGGTCCAGGGTTCGTTTTGCCCCTTTGAGCCTGTTTAGAAGTTTTTTAAGGCCCATTTAGGGTGGTCCAGGGTTCGTTTTGCCCCTTTGGGCCTGTTTAGAAGTTGTTTAAGGCCCCCTTTAGGGTGGTCCAGGGTTGGTTTTGCCCTTTGTGCCTTTTTAGAAGTTGTTTAAGGCCCCTTTAGGGTGGTTCAGGGTTCGTTTTGCCCCTTTGAGCCTGTTTAGAAGTTGTTTAAGGCCCCTTTAGGGTGATCCAGGGTTCGTTTTGCCCCTTTGAGCCTGTTTAGAAGTTGTTTGGGGCCCCTTTAGAGTGGTCCAGGGTTCGTTTTGCCCCTTTGGGCCTGTTTAGAAGTTGTTTAAGGCCCCATTAGGGTTGTCCAGGGTTCGTTTTGCCCCTTTGAGCCTGTTTAGAAGTTGTTTGGGGCCCCTTTAGGGTGGTCCAGGGTTCGTTTTGCCCCTTTGGGCCTGTTTAGAAGTTGTTTGGGGCCCCTTTAGGGTGGTCCAGGGTTCGTTTTGCCCCTTTGAGCCTGTTTAGAAGTTGTTTAAGGCCCCATTAGGGGTGCTCCAGGGTTCGTTTTTCCCTTTGGGCCTGTTTAGAAGTTGTTTAAGGCCCCATTAGGGTGGTCCAGGGTTCGTTTTGCCCCTTTGAGCCTGTTTAGAAGTTGTTTAAGGCCCCTTTAGGGGTGGTCCAGGGGTTCGTTTTGCCCCTTTGAGCCTGTTTAGAAGTTGTTTGGGGCCCCTTTAGGGTGGTCCAGGGTTCGTTTTGCCCCTTTTGGCTGTTTAGAAGTTGTTTAAGGCCCCTTTAGGGTGGTCCAGGGTTCGTTTTGCCCCTTTGAGCCTGTTTAGAAGTTGTTTGGGGCCCCTTTAGGGTGGTCCAGGGTTCGTTTTGCCCCTTTGGGCCTGTTTAGAAGTTGTTTAAGGCCCCTTTAGGGTGGTCCAGGGTTCGTATTGCCCCTTTGAGCCTGTTTCGAAGTTGTTTAAGGCCCCATTAGGGTGGTCCAGGGTTCGTTTTGCCCCTTTGAGCCTGTTTAGAAGTTGTTTGGGGCCCCTTTAGGGTGGTCCAGGGTTCGTTTTGCCCCTTTGGGCCTGTTTAGAAGTTGTATAAGGCCCCATGAGGGTGGTCCAGGGTTCGTTTTGCCCCTTTGAGCCTGTTTAGAAGTTGTTTAAGGCCCCATTAGGGTGGTCCAGGGTTCGTTTTGCCCCTTTGAGCCTGTTTAGAAGTTGTTTGGGGCCCCTTTAGGGTGGTCCAGGGTTCGTTTTGCCCCTTTGAGCCTGTTTAGAAGTTGTTTAAGGCCCCTTTAGGGTGGTCCAGGGTTCGTTTTGCCCCTTTGAGCCTGTTTAGAAGTTGTTTAAGGCCCCTTTAGAGTGGTCCAGGGTTCGTTTGCCCCTTTGGGCCTGTTTAGAAGTTGTTTAAGGCCCCTTTAGGGTGGTCCAGGGTTCGTTTTGCCCCTTTGAGCCTGTTTAGAAGTTGTTTAAGGCCCCATTAGGGTGCTCCAGGGTTCGTTTTTCCCTTTGGGCCTGTTTAGAAGTTGTTTAAGGCCCCATTAGGGTGGTCCAGGGTTCGTTTTGCCCCTTTGAGCCTGTTTAGAAGTTGTTTAAGGCCCCTTTAGGGTGGTCCAGGGTTCGTTTTGCCCCTTTGAGCCTGTTTAGAAGTTGTTTGGGGCCCCTTTAGGGTGGTCCAGGGTTCGTTTTGCCCCTTTGGGGCCTGTTTAGAAGTTGTTTAAGGCCCCTTTAGGGTGGTCCAGGGTTCGTTTTGCCCCTTTGAGCCTGTTTAGAAGTTGTTTGGGGGCCCCTTTAGGGTGGTCCAGGGTTCGTTTTGCCCCTTTGGCCTGTTTAGAAGTTGTTTAAGGCCCCTTTAGGGTGGTCCAGGGTTCGTTTTGCCCCTTTGAGCCTGTTTCGAAGTTGTTTAAGGCCCCATTAGGGTGGTCCAGGGTTCGTTTTGCCCCTTTGAGCCTGTTTAGAAGTTGTTTGGGGCCCCTTTAGGGTGGTCCAGGGTTCGTTTTGCCCCTTTGGGCCTGTTTAGAAGTTGTATAAGGCCCCATGAGGGTGGTCCAGGGTTCGTTTTGCCCCTTTGAGCCTGTTTAGAAGTTGTTTAAGGCCCCATTAGGGTGGTCCAGGGTTCGTTTTGCCCCTTTGAGCCTGTTTAGAAGTTGTTTGGGGCCCCTTTAGGGTGGTCCAGGGTTCGTTTTGCCCCTTTGAGCCTGTTTAGAAGTTGTTTAAGGCCCCTTTAGGGTGGTCCAGGGTTCGTTTTGCCCCTTTGGCCTGTTTAGAAGTTGTTTAAGGCCCCTTTAGGGTGATCCAGGGTTCGTTTTGCCCCTTTGAGCCTGTTTTAGAAGTTGTTTAAGGCCCCTTTAGGGTGGTCCAGGGTTCGTTTTGCCCCTTTGAGCCTGTTTAGAAGTTGTTTAAGGCCCCTTTAGGGTGGTCCAGGGTTCGTTTTGCCCCTTTGGGCCTGTTTAGAAGTTGTTTAAGGCCCCATGAGGGTGGTCCCGCGTTTGTTTTGCCCCTTTGGGCCTGTTCAGAAGTTGTTTAAGGCCCCTTTATGGTGGTCCAGGGTTCGTTTTGCCCCTTTGGGCCTGTTTAGAAGTTGTTTAAGGCCCCTTTTAGGGTGGTCCTGGGTTCGTTTTGCCCCTTTGGGCCTGTTTAGAAGTTGTTTAAGGCCCCTTTAGGGTGATCCAGGGTTCGTTTTGCCCCTTTGGGCCTGTTTAGAAGTTCTTTAAGGCCCCATGAGGGTGGTCCAGGGTTCGTTTTGCCCCTTTGGGCCTGTTTAGAAGTTGTTTAAGGCCCCTTTTAGGGTGGTCCAGGGTTCGTTTTGCCCCTTTGAGCCTGTTTAGAAGTTGTTTAAGGCCCCTTTAGGGTGGTCCAGGGTTCGTTTTGCCCCTTTGAGCCTGTTTAGAAGTTGTTTAAGGCCCCTTTAGGGTGGTCCAGGGTTCGTTTTGCCCCTTTGGGCCTGTTTAGAAGTTGTATAAGGCCCCATGAGGGTGGTCCAGGGTTCGTTTTGCCCCTTTGAGCCTGATTAGAAGTTGTTTAAGGCCCCTTTAGGGTGGTCCAGGGTTCGTTTTGCCCCTTTGGGCCTGTTTAGAAGTTGTTTAAGGCCCCTTTAGGGTGGTCCAGGGTTCGTTTTGCCCCTTTGAGCCTGTTTAGAAGTTGTTTAAGGCCCCTTTAGGGTGGTCCAGGGTTCGTTTTGCCCCTTTGGGCCTGTTTAGAAGTTGTATAAGGCCCCATGAGGGTGGTCCAGGGTCCGTTTTGCCCCTTTGAGCCTGATTAGAAGTTGTTTAAGGCCCCTTTAGGGTGGTCCAGGGTTCGTTTTGCCCCTTTGAGCCTGTTTAGAAGTTGTATAAGGCCCCATGAGGGTGGTCCAGGGTTCGTTTTGCCCCTTTGAGCCTGATTAGAAGTTGTTTAAGGCCCCTTTAGGGTGGTCCAGGGTTCGTTTTGCCCCTTTGGGCCTGTTTAGAAGTTGTTTAAGGCCCCTTTAGGGTGGTCCAGGGTTCGTTTTGCCCCTTTGAGCCTGTTTAGAAGTTGTTTAAGGCCCCTTTAGGGTGGTCCAGGGTTCGTTTTTGCCCCTTTGGGCCTGTTTAGAAGTTGTATAAGGCCCCATGAGGGTGGTCCAGGGTTCGTTTTGCCCCTTTGAGCCTGATTAGAAGTTGTTTAAGGCCCCTTTAGGGTGGTCCAGGGTTCGTTTTGCCCCTTTGAGCCTGTTTAGAAGTTGTTTGGGGCCCCTTTAGGGTGGTCCAGGGTTCGTTTTGCCCCTTTGAGCCTGTTTAGAAGTTGTTTAAGGCCCCTTTAGGGTGGTCCAGGGTTCGTTTTGCCCCTTTGAGCCTGTTTAGAAGTTGTTTAAGGCCCCTTTAGGGTGATCCAGGGTTCGTTTTGCCCCTTTGAGCCTGTTTAGAAGTTGTTTAAGGCCCCTTTAGGGTGGTCCAGGGGTTCGTTTTGCCCCTTTGAGCCTGTTTAGAAGTTGTTTAAGGCCCCTTTAGGGTGGTCCAGGGTTCGTTTTGCCCCTTTGAGCCTGTTTAGAAGTTGTTTAAGGCCCCTTTAGGGTGATCCAGGGTTCGTTTTGCCCCTTTGGGCCTGTTTAGAAGTTGTTTAAGGCCCCTTTAGCGTGATCCAGGGTTCGTTTTGCCCCTTTGGGCCTGTTTAGAAGTTGTTTAAGGCCCCTTTAGGGTGGTCCAGGGTTCGTTTTGCCCCTTTGGCCTGTTTAGAAGTTGTTTAAGGCCCCTTTAGGGTGGTCCAGGGTTCGTTTTGCCCCTTTGGGCCTGTTTAGAAGTTGTTTAAGGCCCCATGAGGGTGGTCCCAGGTTTGTTTTGCCCCTTTGGGCCTGTTTAGAAGTTGTTTAAGGCCCCTTTAGGGTGGTCCAGGGTTCGTTTTGCCCTTTTGGGCCTGTTTAGAAGTTGTTTAAGGCCCCTTTAGGGTGGTCCTGGGTTCGTTTTGCCCCTTTGGGCCTGTTTAGAAGTTGTTTAAGGCCCCTTTAGGGTGATCCAGGGTTCGTTTTGCCCCTTTGGGCCTGTTTAGAAGTTCTTTAAGGCCCCATGAGGGTGGTCCAGGGTTCGTTTTGCCCCTTTGAGCCTGTTTAGAAGTTGTTTAAGGCCCCTTTAGGGTGGTCCAGGGTTCGTTTTGCCCCTTTGAGCCTGTTTAGAAGTTGTTTAAGGCCCCTTTAGGGTGGTCCAGGGTTCGTTTTGCCCCTTTGGGCCTGTTTAGAAGTTGTATAAGGCCCCATGAGGGTGGTCCAGGGTTCGTTTTGCCCCTTTGAGCCTGATTAGAAGTTGTTTAAGGCCCCTTTAGGGTGGTCCAGGGTTCGTTTTGCCCCTTTGGGCCTGTTTAGAAGTTGTTTAAGGCCCCTTTAGGGTGGTCCAGGGTTCGTTTTGCCCCTTTGAGCCTGTTTAGAAGTTGTTTAAGGCCCCTTTAGGGTGGTCCAGGGTTCGTTTTGCCCCTTTGGGCCTGTTTAGAAGTTGTATAAGGCCCCATGAGGGTGGTCCAAGGGTTCGTTTTGCCCCTTTGAGCCTGATTAGAAGTTGTTTAAGGCCCCTTTAGGGTGGTCCAGGGTTCGTTTTGCCCCTTTGAGCCTGTTTAGAAGTTGTTTAAGGCCCCATTAGGGTGGTCCAGGGTTCGTTTTGCCCCTTTGAGCCTGTTTAGAAGTTGTTTGGGGCCCCTTTAGGGTGGTCCAGGGTTCGTTTTGCCCCTTTGAGCCTGTTTAGAAGTTGTTTAAGGCCCCTTTAGGGTGGTCCAGGGTTCGTTTTGCCCCTTTGAGCCTGTTTAGAAGTTGTTTAAGGCCCCTTTAGGGTGATCCAGGGTTCGTTTTGCCCCTTTGAGCCTGTTTAGAAGTTGTTTAAGGCCCCTTTAGGGTGGTCCAGGGTTCGTTTTGCCCCTTTGAGCCTGTTTAGAAGTTGTTTAAGGCCCCTTTAGGGTGGTCCAGGGTTCGTTTTGCCCCTTTGAGCCTGTTTAGAAGTTGTTTAAGGCCCCTTTAGGGTGATCCAGGGTTCGTTTTGCCCCTTTGGGCCTGTTTAGAAGTTGTTTAAGGCCCCTTTAGCGTGATCCAGGGTTCGTTTTGCCCCTTTGGGCCTGTTTAGAAGTTGTTTAAGGCCCCTTTAGGGTGGTCCAGGGTTCGTTTTGCCCCTTTGGGCCTGTTTAGAAGTTGTTTAAGGCCCCTTTAGGGTGGTCCAGGGTTCGTTTTGCCCCTTTGGGCCTGTTTAGAAGTTGTTTAAGGCCCCATGAGGGTGGTCCCAGGTTTGTTTTGCCCCTTTGGGCCTGTTTAGAAGTTGTTTAAGGCCCCTTTAGGGTGGTCCAGGGTTCGTTTTGCCCCTTTGGGCCTGTTTAGAAGTTGTTTAAGGCCCCTTTAGGGTGGTCCTGGGTTCGTTTTGCCCCTTTGGGCCTGTTTAGAAGTTGTTTAAGGCCCCTTTAGGGTGATCCAGGGTTCGTTTTGCCCTTTGGGCCTGTTTAGAAGTTCTTTAAGGCCCCATGAGGGTGGTCCAGGGTTCGTTTTGCCCCTTTGGGCCTGTTTAGAAGTTGTTTAAGGCCCCTTTAGGGTGGTCCAGGGTTCGTTTTGCCCCTTTGAGCCTGTTTAGAAGTTGTTTAAGGCCCCTTTAGGGTGGTCCAGGGTTCGTTTTGCCCCTTTGAGCCTGTTTAGAAGTTGTTTAAGGCCCCTTTAGGGTGGTCCAGGGTTCGTTTTGCCCCTTTGGGCCTGTTTAGAAGTTGTTTAAGGCCCCTTTAGGGTGGTCCAGGGTTCGTTTTGCCCCTTTGAGCCTGTTTAGAAGTTGTTTAAGGCCCCTTTAGGGTGGTCCAGGGTTCGTTTTGCCCCTTTGGGCCTGTTTAGAAGTTGTATAAGGCCCCATGAGGGTGGTCCAGGGTTCGTTTTGCCCCTTTGAGCCTGATTAGAAGTTGTTTAAGGCCCCTTTAGGGTGGTCCAGGGTTCGTTTTGCCCCTTTGGGCCTGTTTAGAAGTTCTTTAAGGCCCCTTTAGGGTGGTCCAGGGTTCGTTTTGCCCCTTTGAGCCTGTTTAGAAGTTGTTTAAGGCCCCTTTAGGGTGGTCCAGGGTTTGTTTTTCCCCTTTGAGCCTGTTTAGAAGTTGTTTAAGGCCCCTTTAGGGTGGTCCAGGGTTCGTTTTGCCCCTTTGAGCCTGTTTAGAAGTTGTTTAAGGCCCCTTTAGGGTGGTCCAGGGTTCGTTTTGCCCCCTTTGAGCCTGTTTAGAAGTTGTTTAAGGCCCCATGAGGGTGGTCCAGGGTTCGTTTTGCCCCTTTGGGCCTGTTTAGAAGTTGTTTAAGGCCCCATTAGGGTGGTCCAGGGTTCGTTTTGCCCCTTTGAGCCTGTTTAGAAGTTGTTTAAGGCCCCTTTAGGGTGGTCCAGGGTTCGTTTTGCCCCTTTGGGCCTGTTTAGAAGTTGTTTAAGGCCCCTTTAGGGTGGTCCAGGGTTCGTTTTGCCCCTTTGAGCCTGTTTAGAAGTTGTTTAGGCCCCTTTAGGGTGGTCCAGGGTTCGTTTTGCCCCTTTGAGCCTGTTTAGAAGTTGTTTAAGGCCCCTTTAGGGTGGTCCAGGGTTCGTTTTGCCCCTTTGGGCCTGTTTAGAAGTTGTTTAAGGCCCCTTTAGGGTGGTCCAGGGTTCGTTTTGCCCCTTTGGGCCTGTTTAGAAGTTTTTTAAGGCCCCTTTAGGGTGGTCCAGGGTTCGTTTTGCCCCTTTGAGCCTGTTTAGAAGTTGTTTAAGGCCCCATGAGGGCGGTCCAGGGTTCGTTTTGCCCCTTTGAGCCTGTTTAGAAGTTGTTTAAGGCCCCATGAGGGGCGGTCCAGGGTTCGTTTTGCCCCTTTGGGCCTGTTTAGAAGTTGTTTAAGGCCCCCTTTAGGGTGGTCCAGGGTTCGTTTTGCCCCTTTGAGCCTGTTTAGAAGTTGTTTAAGGCCCCTTTAGGGTGGTCCAGGGTTCGTTTTGCCCCTTTGAGCCTGTTTAGAAGTTGTTTAAGGCCCCTTTAGGGTGGTCCAGGGTTCGTTTTGCCCCTTTGGGCCTGTTTAGAAGTTGTATAAGGCCCATGAGGGTGGTCCAGGGTTCGTTTTGCCGCTTTGAGCCTGTTTAGATGTTGTTTAAGGCCCCTTTAGGGTGGTCCAGGGTTCGTTTTGCCCCTTTGAGCCTGTTTAGAAGTTGTTTAAGGCCCCTTTAGGGTGGTCCAGGGTTCGTTTTTGCCCCTTTGGGCCTGTTTAGAAGTTGTTTAAGGCCCCTTTAGGGTGGCCCAGGGTTCGTTTTGCCCCTTTGGGCCTGTTTAGAAGTTGTTTAAGGCCCCTTTAGGGTGGTCCAGGGTTCGTTTTGCCCCTTTGAGCCTGTTTAGAAGTTGTTTTAGGCCCCTTTAGGGTGGTCCAGGGTTCGTTTTGCCCCTTTGAGCCTGTTTAGAAGTTGTTTAAGGCCCCTTTAGGGTGGTCCAGGGTTCGTTTTGCCCCTTTGAGCCTGTTTAGAAGTTGTTTAAGGCCCCATTAGGGTGGTCCAGGGTTCGTTTTGCCCCTTTGAGCCTGTTTAGAAGTTGTTTAAGGCCCCTTTAGGGTGGTCCAGGGTTCGTTTTGCCCCTTTGAGCCTGTTTAGAAGTTGTTTAAGGCCCCTTTAGGGTGGTCCAGGGTTCGTTTTGCCCCTTTGGGCCTGTTTAGAAGTTGTTTAAGGCCCCATGAGGGTTGTCCAGGGTTCGTTTTGCCCCTTTGGGCCTGTTTAGAAGTTGTTTAAGGCCCCATTAGGGTGGTCCAGGTTCGTTTTGCCCCTTTGAGCCTGTTTAGAAGTTGTTTAAGGCCCCTTTAGGGTGGTCCAGGGTTCGTTTTGCCCCTTTGGCCTGTTTAGAAGTTGTTTAAGGCCCCTTTAGGGTGGTCCAGGGTTCGTTTTGCCCCTTTGAGCCTGTTTAGAAGTTGTTTAAGGCCCCTTTAGGGTGGTCCAGGGTTCGTTTTGCCCCTTGAGCCTGTTTAGAAGTTGTTTAAGGCCCCTTTAGGGTGGTCCAGGGTTCGTTTTGCCCCTTTGGGCCTGTTTAGAAGTTGTTTAAGGCCCCTTTAGGGTGGTCCAGGGTTCGTTTTGCCCCTTTGGGCCTGTTTAGAAGTTGTTTAAGGCCCCTTTAGGGTGGTCCAGGGTTCGTTTTGCCCCTTTGAGCCTGTTTAGAAGTTGTTTAAGGCCCCATGAGGGCGGGTCCAGGGTTCGTTTTGCCCCTTTGAGCCTGTTTAGAAGTTGTTTAAGGCCCCATGAGGGCGGTCCAGGGTTCGTTTTGCCCCTTTGGGCCTGTTTAGAAGTTGTTTAAGGCCCCTTTAGGGTGGTCCAGGGTTCGTTTTGCCCCTTTGAGCCTGTTTAGAAGTTGTTTAAGGCCCCTTTAGGGTGGTCCAGGGTTCGTTTTGCCCCTTTGAGCCTGTTTAGAAGTTGTTTAAGGCCCCTTTAGGGTGGTCCAGGGTTCGTTTTGCCCCTTTGGGCCTGTTTAGAAGTTGTATAAGGCCCCATGAGGGTGGTCCAGGGTTCGTTTTGCCGCTTTGAGCCTGTTTAGATGTTGTTTAAGGCCCCTTTAGGGTGGTCCAGGGTTCGTTTTGCCCCTTTGAGCCTGTTTAGAAGTTGTTTAAGGCCCCTTTAGGGTGGTCCAGGGTTCGTTTTGCCCCTTTGGGCCTGTTTAGAAGTTGTTTAAGGCCCCTTTAGGGTGGCCCAGGGTTCGTTTTGCCCCTTTGGGCCTGTTTAGAAGTTGTTTAAGGCCCCTTTAGGGTGGTCCAGGGTTCGTTTTGCCCCTTTGAGCCTGTTTAGAAGTTGTTTTAGGCCCCTTTAGGGTGGTCCAGGGTTCGTTTTGCCCCTTTGAGCCTGTTTAGAAGTTGTTTAAGGCCCCTTTAGGGTGGTCCAGGGTTCGTTTTGCCCCTTTGAGCCTGTTTAGAAGTTGTTTAAGGCCCCATTAGGGTGGTCCAGGGTTCGTTTTGCCCCTTTGAGCCTGTTTAGAAGTTGTTTAAGGCCCCTTTAGGGTGGTCCAGGGTTCGTTTTGCCCCTTTGAGCCTGTTTAGAAGTTGTTTAAGGCCCCTTTAGGGTGGTCCAGGGTTCGTTTTGCCCCTTTGGGCCTGTTTAGAAGTTCTTTAAGGCCCCTTTAGGGTGGTCCAGGGTTCGTTTTGCCCCTTTGAGCCTGTTTAGAAGTTGTTTAAGGCTCCATTAGGGTGGTCCAGGGTTCGTTTTGCCCCTTTGAGCCTGTTTAGAAGTTGTTTAAGGCCCCTTTAGGGTGGTCCAGGGTTCGTTTTGCCCCTTTGAGCCTGTTTAGAAGTTGTTTAAGGCCCCTTTAGGGTGGTCCAGGGTTCGTTTTGCCCCTTTTAGCCTGTTTAGAAGTTGTTTAAGGCCCCATTAGGGTGGTCCAGGGTTCGTTTTGCCCCTTTGAGCCTGTTTAGAAGTTGTTTGGGGCCCCTTTAGAGTGGTCCAGGGTTCGTTTTGCCCCTTTGAGCCTGTTTAGAAGTTGTTTAAGGCCCCTTTAGGGTGGTCCAGGGTTCGTTTTGCCCCTTTGGGCCTGTTTAGAAGTTGTTTAAGGCCCCTTTAGGGTGATCCAGGGTTCGTTTTGCCCCTTTGAGCCTGTTTAGAAGTTCTTTAAGGCCCCTTTAGGGTGGTCCAGGGTTCGTTTTGCCCCTTTGAGCCTGTTTAGAAGTTGTTTAAGGCCCCTTTAGGGTGGTCCAGGGTTCGTTTTGCCCCTTTGAGCCTGTTTAGAAGTTGTTTAAGGCCCCATTAGGGTGGTCCAGGGTTCGTTTTGCCCCTTTGAGCCTGTTTAGAAGTTGTTTAAGGCCCCTTTAGGGTGGTCCAGGGTTCGTTTTGCCCCTTTGAGCCTGTTTAGAAGTTGTTTAAGGCCCCACTAGGGTGGTCCAGGGTTCGTTTTGCCCCTTTGGGCCTGTTTAGAAGTTGTTTGGGGCCCCTTTAGGGTGGTCCAGGGTTCGTTTTGCCCCTTTGAGCCTGTTTAGAAGTTGTTTAAGGCCCCTTTAGGGTGGTCCAGGGTTCGTTTTGCCCCTTGAGCCTGTTTAGAAGTTGTTTAAGGCCCCTTTAGGGTGGTCCAGGGTTCGTTTTGCCCCTTTGGGCCTGTTTAGAAGTTGTTTAAGGTCCCTTTAGGGTGGTCCAGGGTTCGTTTTGCCCCTTTGAGCCTGTTTAGAAGTTGTTTGGGGCCCCTTTAGGGTGGTCCAGGGTTTGTTTTGCCCCTTTGGGCCTGTTTAGAAGTTGTTTAAGGCCCCTTTAGGGTGGTCCAGGGTTCGTTTTGCCCCTTTGAGCCTGTTTAGAAGTTGTTTAAGGCCCCTTTAGGGTGGTCCAGGGTTCGTTTTGCCCCTTTGAGCCTGTTTAGAAGTTGTTTAAGGCCCCATGAGGGTGGTCCAGGGTTCGTTTTGCCCCTTTGAGCCTGTTTAGAATCATAGAATCATAGAATCATAGAATAGTAGAGTTGGAAGAGACCTCAAGGGCCATCTAGTCCAACCCCCCACTAAGAAGCAGGAAATCGCATTCAAAGCACCCCCGACAGATGGCCATCCAGCCTCTGCTTAAAAGCCTCCAAAGAAGGAGCCTCCACCACGGCCCGGGGGAGAGAGTTCCACTGCCGAACAGCCCTCACAGTGAGGAAGTTCTTCCTGATGTTCAGGTGGAATCTCCTTTCCTGTAGTTTGAAGCCATTGTTCCGTGTCCTAGTCTGCAGGGCAGCAGAAAATAAGCTTGCTCCCTCCTCCCTATGACTTCCCCTCACATATTTGTACATGGCTATCATGTCTCCTCTCAGCCTTCTCTTCTGCAGGCTGAACATGCCCAGCTCTTTAAGCCTCTCCTCATAGGGCTTGTTCTCCAGACCCTTAATCATTTTAGTTGCCCTCCTCTGGACGCTTTCCAGCTTGTCAGCATCTCCCTTCATCTGCGGTGCCCAAAACTGGACACAGTATTCCAGGTGTGGTCTGACCAAGGCAGAATAGAGGGGGAGCATAACTTCCCTGGATCTAGACGTTATTCCCCTATTGATGCAGGCCAAAATCCCATTGGCTTTTTTAGCTGCCGCATCACATTGTAGGCTCATGTTTAACTTGTTGTCCACGAGGACTCCAAGATCTTTTTCGCACACACTGCTGTCAAGCCAGGCGTCCCCCATTCTGTATCTTTGATTTCCATTTTTTCTGCCGAAGTGAAGTATCTTGCATTTGTCCCTGTTGAACTTCATTTTGTTAGTTTCGGCCCATCTCTCTAGTCTGTCAAGATCGTTTTGAATTCTGCTCCTGTCTTCTGGAGTGTTAGCTATCCCTCCGAGTTTGGTGTCATCTGCAAACTTGATGATCGTGCCTTCTAACCCTTCGTCTAAGTCGTTAATAAAGATGTTGAACAGAACCGGGCCCAGGACGGAGCCCTGCGGCACTCCACTTGTCACTTCTTTCCATGATGAAGACGACGCATTGGTGAGCACCCTTTGGGTTCGTTCGCTTAGCCAATTACAGATCCACCTAACCGTAGTTTTGTCTAGCCCACATTTTACTAGTTTGTTTGCCAGAAGGTCGTGGGGGACTTTGTCGAAGGCCTTACTGAAATCTAGATATGCTACATCCACGGCATTCCCTGTATCGACCCAACTCGTAACTCTATCGAAAAAAGAGATCAGATTAGTCTGGCATGACTTGTTTTTGGTAAATCCGTGTTGACTATTAGCAATGACCGCATTTGTTTCTAAGTGTTTGCAGACCACTTCCTTAATGATCTTTTCCAGAATCTTGCCTGGTATTGATGTGAGGCTGACCGGACGGTAATTGTTTGGGTCGTTCTTTTTTCCCTTCTTGAAGATAGGGACCACATTCGCCCTCCTCCAATCTGCTGGGACTTCTCCTGTTCTCCAAGAACTCTCGAAGATGATTGCCAGTGGTTCTGAAATAACTTCCGCTAGTTCCTTCAATACTCTTGGATGTAGCTGATCTGGCCCTGGGGACTTGAATTCGTTTAGAGTGGCCAGGTGTTCCTGGACAACTTGTTTCCCTATTTGGGGTTGGATTTCCCCCAATCCTTCGTCCATTCCATGTTGCTGAGGTTGAAGATGGCTTTCTTTTTGTGAGAAGACCGAGGCAAAGAAGGCATTAAGCAGTTCTGCCTTTTCCCTATCCCCTGTCACCATCACCCCATCTACTCCTTGCAGTGGCCCTATCGCCTCCTTTTTCTTCCTTTTTCTACCAACATAAGCAAAAAAACCTTTTTTGTTGTTTTTTATGTCCCTGGCAAGCCTGAGCTCATTTTGCGCTTTAGCCTTGCGAACCTTTTCCCTACAGGAGTTGGCTATACGTTTGAATTCTTCTTTGGTGATTTCTCCCCTTTTCCACTTCTTGTGCATGTCACTTTTGAGCTTTAGCTCAGTTAGAAGTTCTTTGGACATCCATTCTGGCTTCTTTGCACTTGTCTTATTTTTCTTCTTTGTTGGCACTGTTTGCATTTGCGCCTTGAGTATTTCACTTTTGAAAAACTCCCATCCATCCTTAACTCCCTTGTTTTTTAATATCGGCGTCCATGGAATGCCGCTCAGTAATTCCTTCATTTTTTGGAAGTCAGCTCTCTTAAAGTCCAGAATGCGTGTTTGACTTGTCTTAGTTTCAGCATTCCTTTGTATTGCAAACTGCAGGAGCACATGGTCACTTGCCCCTAAGGATCCAACCACTTCAACTGTATTGATCAGGTCTTCCACATTTGTTAAGATTAGATCAAGAGTTGCTGATCCCCTTGTTGCCTCTTCTACCTTCTGGACCATAAAATTATCTGCAAGGCAAGTGAGGAATTTGTTGGACTTTGTACTCTTGGCTGAGTTTGTTTTCCAGCAGATATCGGGATAATTGAAATCGCCCATGACTACTATATCTCTTCTTTGTGCCTGTTTGGTCAGCTGTTGACAGAAGGCTTCATCAAGTCCTTCATCCTGACTCGGAGGTCTGTAGTAGACACCCACGACAAGATCTTTTTGAGTCCCGGTTCCCTTGATTCTTATCCAGATGCTTTCAAGCTGGTTTCCCGGATTACAGTCTTGCATTTCTTCTGCAACGTAACTGTTTTTGACATATAAAGCTACTCCCCTCCTCTCCCCTTTGTTCTATTTCTGTGAAAGAGGTTATAGCCCTCAATGGTTAAATTCCAGTGATGGGAGTCATCCCACCAGGTTTCAGTGATGCCTATGACATCGTATGTGTGGTGCTGTGCTAGGAGTTGGAGTTCGTCTTGCTTATTTCCCATGCTCTGAGCATTAGTGTAAAGACATGTAAGCCCCTGTGACCTCCCCTCGAACTGTTTATTTGGGATTATTGTGCTCTCTGTACTTGGTCCTTGCTGTGTTTGTGCAGCCCTCCGTTTAGCCTTACGGCGGTTCCCTGTGGTCGTGGGTAATATAGTGTTCGCCAGGCTGTTGTTCCCCTCCCCCAGTGGATTTAGTTTAAAGTGCGCCTGATGAGGTTTGTGAGTCTGTGTGCAAAAAGATGTTTTCCTACTTGTGTGAGATGCACCCCATCGCTTGCCAGTAGTCCATCCTCTTGGAAGAGTAGACCATGGTCAAGGAAGCCAAAATGCTCCTCTTGACACCATTTTCTGAGCCAGTTATTGACCTGTACTATTTTTCCGGCCCTTGTAGAGCCATGTCCTACAACGGGGAGGAGGGATGAAAAGATCACATGTACATTATACAGTTTTAGCTTTGTTCCCAGAGCTCGAAAATCATTTGTGATCTTTTGAAAAGTATGCCTAGCGGTGTCATTGGTACCTACATGAATCAACATAAGGTGGGGAGGGTGATGGGGCTTTAGGAGCCTGCTGAGCCTCTGAGTGATATGGTGTATTTTTGCCCCCGGGAGGCAGCATGTTTCTCGAGCCATCCCATCCGGTCTGGAAATGATGGCTTCCGTTCCTCTAAGGAGGGAGTCACCTACTACCAAGACCTGTTTCCTTTGAGGATTGACAGGGTCCCTTTTGTGCAAGACAGTGTGTATGTCCCCTGAAGAGTGATCCTGTTGAAGTGAATCATGTAGGTGTAAAGTGTTGTCCTCCTCCTCAACATCCCCAGTGCATTCATCAATGACAATCCATTGAGATACATCCGAGAGCCCATTACTCTCCCAAGGATGTTCCTGTTGCTCCTGGTCTATGATTGGGGATGGAGCATTTGCATGATTACATAAGTGTGACTGTGGTGATGCACTGTCCCCGTCAGGGCTATCCCCTGCGCATTGATCCAGGATGGTCCACTGAGTGGTATCTAAGAAACTGTGGTCCTCCACAAGATGTGTTTCCTGATTGTATGTTAATGATGTAAGAATTTCAAATCTGTTGTGTAAATGCAGCTGAGCAGAGGAGTTCTGCGGAGGCTGCCTGGTCCTGCGTCTCCTTCTATGGGTGACCTCCTTCCAAGCCTGAGGGTTGTCTACCTTTGAGTTGATCTCCCCATAAGGTTCCTGATCATGGTCTTGGTGGTGTTGGTGTGATGCAGGCTGCTGATCTACAGCAGCGTGTTGTGCAGTGTCCAAGAAGAGCTCGAGTGCCTGAATGTCCTTAAGGGTCTTAATACGGTGCTCGAGCTGTTGGATCCTCTGCTCCATCAGAGTCATCTGTTTGCATTTGGAGCAGATGTAGTTGTCTAGTTTTTGTGTGAAAAAGCGGAACATGCCACAGCTGGTGCATGTGATGGGAATGTTTTGCTTTTGTTGCATCTCTTGGTGAGCGTGGTGGCCAAGTGGGATCTTTGTACAGTTAAGTAATATGCACGCACTTTATGTGCAGACTGCAACAAACCACGTCTTTGTGTATTTGTTTATGTTGCTTTGTTTCCTGTATGTACTGCAAAGGATAGTTAGTAAAGGTGCCTTTTCGCGCGCGCCATCAGGCACGCGCGACACTGGCAAATAAAGCTTTCCCAGAAACTCAATTAACAGGGGACAATGCCTGCTGTCAATCAACTTAAGTACCTGGCTCTCTTTCAACACAACAGTCACACAACAGTTAGACTTTGACCACAGGAGCCAAGCCCAAACTCAGTTTAAAATCTTAGCCAAATCTTAGCCAAGTCCTACCTGAAGCCAGGGAGCAAAAATGTCCTACTAGAAGTTGTTTAAGGCCCCATGAGGGTGGTCCAGGGTTCGTTTTGCCCCTTTGAGCCTGTTTAGAAGTTGTTTAAGTCCCCTTTAGGGTGGTCCAGGGTTCGTTTTGCCCCTTTGGGCCTGTTTAGAAGTTGTTTAAGGCCCCTTTAGGGTGGTCCAGGGTTCGTTTTGCCCCTTTGGGCCTGTTTAGAAGTTGTTTAAGGCCCCTTTAGGGTGGTCCAGGGTTCGTTTTGCCCCTTTGAGCCTGTTTAGAAGTTGTTTAAGGCCCCTTTAGGGTGGTCCAGGGTTCGTTTTTCCCCTTTGGGCCTGTTTAGAAGTTGTTTAAGGCCCCTTTAGGGTGGTCCAGGGTTCGTTTTGCCCCTTTGGGCCTGTTTAGAAGTTGTTTAAGGCCCCTTTAGGGTGGTCCAGGGTTTGTTTTTCCCCTTTGGGCCTGTTTAGAAGTTGTTTAAGGCCCCTTTAGGGTGGTCCAGGGTTCGTTTTGCCCCTTTGGGCCTGTTTAGAAGTTGTTTGGGGCCCCTTTAGGGTGGTCCAGGGTTCGTTTTGCCCCTTTGGGCCTGTTTAGAAGTTGTTTAAGCCCCCTTTAGGGAGGTCCAGGGTTCGTTTTGCCCCTTTGAGCCTGTTTAGAAGTTGTTTAAGGCCCCTTTAGGGTGGTCCAGGGTTCGTTTTGCCCCGTTGAGCCTGTTTAGAAGTTGTTTAAGGCCCCTTTAGGGTGGTCCAGGGTTCGTTTTGCCCCTTTGGGCCTGTTTAGAAGTTTTTTGGGGCCCCTTTAGGGTGGTCCAGGGTTCGTTTTGCCCCTTTGGGCCTGTTTAGAAGTTGTTTGGGGCCCCTTTAGGGTGGTCCAGGGTTCGTTTTGCCCCTTTGGGCCTGTTTAGAAGTTCTTTAAGGCCCCATTAGGGTGGTCCAGGGTTCGTTTTGCCCCTTTGAGCCTGTTTAGAAGTTGTTTAAGGCCCCATTAGGGTGGTCCAGGGTTCGTTTTGCCCCTTTGAGCCTGTTTAGAAGTTGTTTGGGGCCCCTTTAGGGTGGTCCAGGGTTCGTTTTGCCCCTTTGGGCCTGTTTAGAAGTTGTTTAATTCCCCTTTAGGGTGGTCCAGGGTTCGTTTTGCCCCTTTGGGCCTGTTTAGAAGTTGTTTAAGGCCCCTTTAGGGTAGTCCAGGGTTCGTTTTGCCCCTTTGAGCCTGTTTAGAAGTTGTTTAAGGCCCCTTTAGGGTGGTCCAGGGTTCGTTTTGCCCCTTTGAGCCTGTTTCGAAGTTGTTTAAGGCCCCTTTAGGGTGGTCCAGGGTTCGTTTTGCCCCTTTGGGCCTGTTTAGAAGTTCTTTAAGGCCCCTTTAGGGTGGTCCAGGGTTCGTTTTGCCCCTTTGAGCCTGTTTAGAAGTTGTTTAAGGCCCCATTAGGGTGGTCCAGGGTTCGTTTTGCCCCTTTGAGCCTGTTTAGAAGTTGTTTAAGGCCCCTTTAGGCTGGTCCAGGGTTCATTTTGCCCCTTTGAGCCTGTTTAGAAGTTGTTTAAGGCCCCACTAGGGTGGTCCAGGGTTCGTTTTGCCCCTTTGGGCCTGTTTAGAAGTTGTTTAAGGCCCCTTTAGGGTGGTCCAGGGTTCGTTTTGCCCCTTTGAGCCTGTTTAGAAGTTGTTTAAGGCCCCTTTAGGGTGGTCCAGGGTTCGTTTTGCCCCTTGAGCCTGTTTAGAAGTTGTTTAAGGCCCCTTTAGGGTGGTCCAGGGTTCGTTTTGCCCCTTTGAGCCTGTTTAGAAGTTGTTTAAGGCCCCTTTAGGGTGGTCCAGGGTTCGTTTTGCCCCTTTGGGCCTGTTTAGAAGTTGTTTAAGGCCCCTTTAGGGTGGTCCAGGGTTCGTTTTGCCCCTTTGGGCCTGTTTAGAAGTTGTTTAAGGCCCCTTTAGGGTGGTCCAGGGTTCGTTTTGCCCCTTTGAGCCTGTTTAGAAGTTGTTTAAGGCCCCATTAGGGTGGTCCAGGGTTCGTTTTGCCCCTTTGAGCCTGTTTAGAAGTTGTTTGGGGCCCCTTTAGGGTGGTCCAGGGTTCGTTTTGCCCCTTTGAGCCTGTTTAGAAGTTGTTTAAGGCCCCTTTAGGGTGGTCCAGGGTTCGTTTTGCCCCTTTGAGCCTGTTTAGAAGTTGTTTAAGGCCCCTTTAGGGTGATCCAGGGTTCGTTTTGCCCCTTTGAGCCTGTTTAGAAGTTGTTTAAGGCCCCTTTAGGGTGGTCCAGGGTTCGTTTTGCCCCTTTGAGCCTGTTTAGAAGTTGTTTAAGGCCCCTTTAGGGTGGTCCAGGGTTCGTTTTGCCCCTTTGAGCCTGTTTAGAAGTTGTTTAAGGCCCCTTTAGGGTGGTCCAGGGTTCGTTTTGCCCCTTTGGGCCTGTTTAGAAGTTGTTTAAGGTCCCTTTAGGGTGGTCCAGGGTTCGTTTTGCCCCTTTGAGCCTGTTTAGAAGTTGTTTGGGGCCCCTTTAGGGTGGTCCAGGGTTTGTTTTGCCCCTTTGGGCCTGTTTAGAAGTTGTTTAAGGCCCCTTTAGGGTGGTCCAGGGTTCGTTTTGCCCCTTTGAGCCTTTTTAGAAGTTGTTTAAGGCCCCTTTAGGGTGGTCCAGGGTTCGTTTTGCCCCTTTGAGCCTGTTTAGAAGTTGTTTAAGGCCCCATGAGGGTGGTCCAGGGTTCGTTTTGCCCCTTTGAGCCTGTTTAGAAGTTGTTTAAGGCCCCATGAGGGTGGTCCAGGGTTCGTTTTGCCCCTTTGAGCCTGTTTAGAAGTTGTTTAAGTCCCCTTTAGGGTGGTCCAGGGTTCGTTTTGCCCCTTTGGGCCTGTTTAGAAGTTGTTTAAGGCCCCTTTGGGGTGGTCCAGGGTTCGTTTTGCCCCTTTGGGCCTGTTTAGAAGTTGTTTAAGGCCCCTTTAGGGTGGCCCAGGGTTCGTTTTGCCCCTTTGGGCATGTTTAGAAGTTGTTTAAGTTCCCTTTAGGGTGGCCCAGGGTTCGTTTTGCCCCTTTGGGCCTGTTTAGAAGTTGTTTAAGGCCCCTTTAGGGTGGTCCAGGGTTCGTTTTGCCCCTTTGGGCCTGTTTAGAAGTTGTTTAAGGCCCCTTTAGGGTGGTCCAGGGTTCGTTTTGCCCCTTTGGGCCTGTTTAGAAGTTGTTTAAGGCCCCTTTATGGTGATCCAGGGTTCGTTTTGCCCCTTTGGGCCTGTTTAGAAGTTGTTTAAGGCCCCATTAGGGTGGTCCAGGGTTCGTTTTGCCCCTTTTTGAGCCTGTTTAGAAGTTGTTTGGGGCCCCTTTAGAGTGGTCCAGGGTTCGTTTTGCCCCTTTGGGCCTGTTTAGAAGTTGTTTAAGGCCCCTTTAGTGTGGTCCAGGGTTCGTTTTGCCCCTTTGAGCCTGTTTAGAAGTTGTTTAAGGCCCCATTAGGGTGGTCCAGGGTTCGTTTTGCCCCTTTGAGCCTGTTTAGAAGTTGTTTAAGGCCCCTTTAGGGTGATCCAGGGTTCGTTTTGCCCCTTTGGGCCTGTTTAGAAGTTGTTTAAGGCCCCATGAGCGTGGTCAGGGTTCGTTTTGCCCCTTTGGGCCTGTTTAGAAGTAGTTTAAGGCCCCATTAGGGTGGTCCAGGGTTCGTTTTGCCCCTTTGAGCCTGTTTAGAAGTTGTTTGGAGCCCCTTTAGAGTGGTCCAGGGTTCGTTTTGCCCCTTTGGGCCTGTTTAGAAGTTGTTTAAGGCCCCATTAGGGTGGTCCAGGGTTCGTTTTGCCCCTTTGAGCCTGTTTAGAAGTTGTTGGGGCCCCTTTAGGGTGGTCCAGAGTTCGTTTTGCCCCTTTGGGCCTGTTTAGAAGTTGTTTAAGGCCGCATTAGGGTGGTCCAGGTTCGTTTTGCCCCTTTGAGCCTGTTTAGAAGTTGTTTGGGGCCCCTTTAGAGTGGTCCAGGGTTCGTTTTGCCCCTTTGGGCCTGTTTAGAAGTTGTTTAAGGCCCCCTTTAGGGTGGTCCAGGGTTCGTTTTGCCCCTTTGAGCCTGTTTAGAAGTTGTTTAAGGCCCCATTAGGGTGGTCCAGGGTTCGTTTTTGCCCCTTTGAGCCTGTTTAGAAGTTGTTTAAGGCCCCATTAGGGTGGTCCAGGGTTCGTTTTGCCCCTTTGAGCCTGTTTAGAAGTTGTTTAAGGCCCCTTTAGGGTGGTCCAGGTTCGTTTTGCCCCTTTGAGCCTGTTTAGAAGTTGTTTGGGGCCCCTTTAGGGTGGTCCAGGGTTCGTTTTGCCCCTTTGGCCTGTTTAGAAGTTGTTTAAGGCCCCTTTAGGGTGGTCCAGGGTTCGTTTTGCCCCTTTGAGCCTGTTTAGAAGTTGTTTAAGGCCCCTTTAGGGTGATCCAGGGTTCGTTTTGCCCCTTTGAGCCTGTTTAGAAGTTGTTTAAGGCCCCTTTAGGGTGGTCCAGGGTTCGTTTTGCCCCTTTGAGCCTGTTTAGAAGTTGTTTAAGGCCCCTTTAGGGTGGTCCAGGGTTCGTTTTGCCCCTTTGAGCCTGTTTAGAAGTTGTTTAAGGCCCCTTTAGGGTGATCCAGGGTTCGTTTTGCCCCTTTGGGCCTGTTTAGAAGTTGTTTAAGGCCCCTTTAGCGTGATCCAGGGTTCGTTTTGCCCCTTTGGGCCTGTTTAGAAGTTGTTTAAGGCCCCTTTAGGGTGGTCCAGGGTTCGTTTTGCCCCTTTGGGCCTGTTTAGAAGTTGTTTAAGGCCCCTTTAGGGTGGTCCAGGGTTCGTTTTGCCCCTTTGGGCCTGTTTAGAAGTTGTTTAAGGCCCCATGAGGGTGGTCCAGGGTTTGTTTTGCCCCTTTGGGCCTGTTTAGAAGTTGTTTAAGGCCCCTTTTGGGTGGTCAGGGTTCGTTTTGCCCCTTTGGCCTGTTTAGAAGTTGTTTAAGGCCCCTTTAGGGTGGTCCTGGGTTCGTTTTGCCCTTTTGGGCCTGTTTAGAAGTTGTTTGGGGCCCCTTTAGGGTGATCCAGGGTTCGTTTTGCCCCTTTGGGCCTGTTTAGAAGTTGTTTAAGGCCCCATGAGGGTGGTCCAGGGTTCGTTTTGCCCCTTTGGGCCTGTTTAGAAGTTGTTTAAGTCCCCTTTAGGGTGGTCCAGGGTTCGTTTTGCCCCTTTGAGCATTTTTAGAAGTTGTTTAAGGCCCCTTTAGGGGGGTCCAGGGTTCGTTTTGCCCCCTTTGAGCCTGTTTAGAAGTTGTTTAAGGCCCCTTTAGGGTGGTCCAGGGTTCGTTTTGCCCCTTTGAGCCTGTTTAGAAGTTGTTTAAGGCCCCTTTAGGGTGATCCAGGGTTCGTTTTGCCCTTTGAGCCTGTTTAGAAGTTGTTTAAGGCCCCTTTAGGGTGGTCCAGGGTTCGTTTTGCCCCTTTGAGCCTGTTTAGAAGTTGTTTAAGGCCCCTTTAGGGTGGTCCAGGGTTCGTTTTGCCCCTTTGAGCCTGTTTAGAAGTTGTTTAAGGCCCCTTTAGGGTGATCCAGGGTTCGTTTTGCCCCTTTGGGCCTGTTTAGAAGTTGTTTAAGGCCCCTTTAGCGTGATCCAGGGTTCGTTTTGCCCCTTTGGGCCTGTTTAGAAGTTGTTTAAGGCCCCTTTAGGGTGGTCCAGGGTTCATTTTGCCCCTTTGGGCCTGTTTAGAAGTTGTTTAAGGCCCCTTTAGGGTGGTCCAGGGTTCGTTTTGCCCCTTTGGGCCTGTTTAGAAGTTGTTTAAGGCCCCATGAGGGTGGTCCAGGGTTTGTTTTGCCCCTTTGGAAGTTGTTTAAGGCCCCTTTAGGGTGGTCCAGGGTTCGTTTTGCCCCTTTGGGCCTGTTTAGAAGTTGTTTAAGGCCCCTTTAGGGTGGTCCAGGGTTCGTTTTGCCCCTTTGGGCCTGTTTAGAAGTTGTTTAAGGCCCCTTTAGGGTGATCCAGGGTACGTTTTGCCCCTTTGGGCCTGTTTAGAAGTTGTTTAAGGCCCCATGAGGGTGGTCCAGGGTTCGTTTTGCCCCTTTGGGCCTGTTTAGAAGTTGTTTAAGTCCCCTTTAGGGTGGTCCAGGGTTCGTTTTTGCCCCTTTGAGCCTTTTTAGAAGATGTTTAAGGCCCCTTTAGGGTGGTCCAGGGTTCGTTTTGCCCTTTTCAGCCTGTTTAGAAGTTGTTTAAGGCCCCTTTAGGGTGGTCCAGGGTTCGTTTTGCCCCTTTGAGCCTGTTTAGAAGTTGTTTAAGGACCCATTAGGGTGGTCCAGGGTTCGTTTTGCCCCTTTGGGCCTGTTTAGACATTGTTTAAGGCCCCTTTAGGGTGGTCCAGGGTTCGTTTTGCCCCTTTGGGCCTGTTTAGAAGTGGTTTAAGGCCCCTTTAGGGTGGTCCAGGGTTCGTTTTGCCCCTTTGGGCCTGTTTAGAAGTTGTTTAAGGCCCCATTAGGGTGGTCCAGGGTTCGTTTTGCCCCTTTGAGCCTGTTTAGAAGTTGTTTAAGGCCCCTTTAGGGTGGTCCAGGGTTCGTTTTGCGCCTTTGGGCCTGTTTAGAAGTTGTTTAAGGCCCCATGAGGGTGGTCCAGGGTTCGTTTTGCCCCTTTGAGCCTGTTTAGAAGTTGTTTAAGGCCCCTTTAGGGTGGTCCAGGGTTCGTTTTGCCCCTTTGAGCCTGTTTAGAAGTTGTTTAAGGCCCCTTTAGGGTGGTCCAGGGTTCGTTTTGCCCCTTTGGGCCTGTTTAGAAGTTGTTTAAGGCCCCTTTAGGGTGGTCCAGGGTTCGTTTTGCCCCTTTGAGCCTGTTTAGAAGTTGTTTAAGGCCCCTTTAGGGTGGTCCAGGGTTCGTTTTGCCCCTTTGGGCCTGTTTAGAAGTTGTTTAAGGCCCCTTTAGGGTGGTCCAGGGTTCGTTTTGCCCCTTTGAGCCTGTTTAGAAGTTGTTTAAGGCCCCTTTAGGGTGGTCCAGGGTTCCTTTTGCCCCTTTGAGCCTGTTTAGAAGTTGTTTAAGGCCCCTTTAGGGTGGTCCAGGGTTCGTTTTGCCCCTTTGGGCCTGTTTAGAAGTTGTTTAAGGCCCCTTTAGGGTGGTCCAGGGTTCGTTTTGCCCCTTTGGGCCTGTTTAGAAGTTGTTTAAGGCCCCTTTAGGGTGGTCCAGGGTTCGTTTTGCCCCTTTGAGCCTGTTTAGAAGTTGTTTAAGGCCCCTTTAGGGTGGTCCAGGGTTCGTTTTGCCCCTTTGAGCCTGTTTAGAAGTTGTTTAAGGCCCCTTTAGGGTGGTCCAGGGTTTGTTTTGCCCCTTTGGGCCTGTTTAGAAGTTGTTTAAGGCCCCTTTAGGGAGGTCCAGGGTTCGTTTTGCCCCTTTGAGCCTGTTTAGAAGTTGTTTAAGGCCCCTTTCGGGTGGTCCAGGGTTCGTTTTGCCCCTTTGAGCCTGTTTAGAAGTTGTTTAAGGACCCATGAGGGTGGTCCAGGGTTCGTTTTGCCCCTTTGGGCCTGTTTAGAAGTTGTTTAAGGCCCCTTTAGGGTGGTCCAGGGTTCGTTTTGCCCCTTTGAGCCAGTTTAGAAGTTGTTTAAGGCCCCATTAGTGTGGTCCAGGGTTCGTTTTGCCCCTTTGAGCCTGTTTAGAAGTTGGTTAAGGACCCATGAGGGTGGTCCAGGGTTCGTTTTGCCCCTTTGGGCCTGTTTAGAAGTTGTTTAAGGCCCCTTTAGGGTGGTCCAGGGTTCGATTTGCCCCTTTGAGCCTGTTTAGAAGTTGTTTAAGGCCCCTTTACGGTGGTCCAGGGTTCGTTTTGCCCCTTTGAGCCTGTTTAGAAGTTGTTTAAGGCCCCATGAGGGTGGTCCAGGGTTCGTTTTGCCCCTTTGAGCCTGTTTAGAAGTTGTTTAAGGCCCCTTTAGGGTGGTCCAGGGTTCGTTTTGCCCCTTTGAGCCTGTTTAGAAGTTGTTTAAGGCCCCTTTAGGGTGGTCCAGGGTTCGTTTTGCCCCTTTGAGCCTGTTTAGAAGTTGTTTAAGGCCGCTTTAGGGTGATCCAGGGTTCGTTTTGCCCCTTTGAGCCTGTTTAGAAGTTGTTTTTTGCCCGTTTAGGGTGGTCCAGGGTTCGTTTTGCCCCTTTGAGCCTGTTTAGAAGTTGTTTAAGGCCCCATGAGGGTGGTCCAGGGTTCGTTTTGCCCCTTTGGGCCTGTTTAGAAGTTGTTTAAGGCCCCTTTAGGGTGGTCCAGTGTTCGTTTTGCCCCTTTGGGCCTGTTTAGAAGTTGTTTAAGGCCCCTTTAGGGTGGTCCAGGGTTCGTTTTGCCCCTTTGGGCCTGTTTAGAAGTTGTTTAAGGCCCCTTTAGGGTGGTCCAGGGTTCGTTTTTCCCCTTTGGGCCTGTTTAGAAGTTATTTAAGGCCCCTTTAGGGTGGTCCAGGGTTCGTTTTGCCCCTTTGAGCCTGTTTAGAAGTTGTTTAAGGCCCCTTTAGGGTGGTCCAGGGTTCGTTTTGCCCCTTTGAGCCTGTTTAGAAGTTGTTTAAGGACCCATTAGGGTGGTCCAGGGTTCGTTTTGCCCCTTTGGGCCTGTTTAGAAGTTGTTTAAGGCCCCTTTAGGGTGGTCCAGGGTTCGTTTTGCCCCTTTGGGCCTGTTTAGAAGTTCTTTAAGGCCCCTTTAGGGTGGTCCAGGGTTCGTTTTGCCCCTTTGAGCCTGTTTAGAAGTTGTTTAAGGCTCCATTAGGGTGGTCCAGGGTTCGTTTTGCCCCTTTGAGCCTGTTTAGAAGTTGTTTAAGGCCCCTTTAGGGTGGTCCAGGGTTCGTTTTGCCCCTTTGAGCCTGTTTAGAAGTTGTTTAAGGCCCCTTTAGGGTGGTCCAGGGTTCGTTTTGCCCCTTTTAGCCTGTTTAGAAGTTGTTTAAGGCCCCATTAGGGTGGTCCAGGGTTCGTTTTGCCCCTTTGAGCCTGTTTAGAAGTTGTTTGGGGCCCCTTTAGAGTGGTCCAGGGTTCGTTTTGCCCCTTTGAGCCTGTTTAGAAGTTGTTTAAGGCCCCTTTAGGGTGGTCCAGGGTTCGTTTTGCCCCTTTGGGCCTGTTTAGAAGTTGTTTAAGGCCCCATGATGGTGGTCCAGGGTTCGTTTTGCCCCTTTGAGCCTGTTTAGAAGTTGTTTGGGGCCCCTTTAGAGTGGTCCAGGGTTCGTTTTGCCCCTTTGGGCCTGTTTAGAAGTTGTTTGGGGCCCCTTTAGGGTGGTCCAGGGTTCGTTTTGCCCCTTTGGGCCTGTTTAGAAGTTCTTTAAGGCCCCATTAGGGTGGTCCAGGGTTCGTTTTGCCCCTTTGAGCCTGTTTAGAAGTTGTTTAAGGCCCCATTAGGGTGGTCCAGGGTTCGTTTTGCCCCTTTGAGCCTGTTTAGAAGTTGTTTGGGGCCCCTTTAGGGTGGTCCAGGGTTCGTTTTGCCCCTTTGGGCCTGTTTAGAAGTTGTTTAATTCCCCTTTAGGGTGGTCCAGGGTTCGTTTTGCCCCTTTGGGCCTGTTTAGAAGTTGTTTAAGGCCCCTTTAGGGTAGTCCAGGGTTCGTTTTGCCCCTTTGAGCCTGTTTAGAAGTTGTTTAAGGCCCCTTTAGGGTGGTCCAGGGTTCGTTTTGCCCCTTTGAGCCTGTTTCGAAGTTGTTTAAGGCCCCTTTAGGGTGGTCCAGGGTTCGTTTTGCCCCTTTGGGCCTGTTTAGAAGTTCTTTAAGGCCCCTTTAGGGTGGTCCAGGGTTCGTTTTGCCCCTTTGAGCCTGTTTAGAAGTTGTTTAAGGCCCCATTAGGGTGGTCCAGGGTTCGTTTTGCCCCTTTGAGCCTGTTTAGAAGTTGTTTAAGGCCCCTTTAGGCTGGTCCAGGGTTCATTTTGCCCCTTTGAGCCTGTTTAGAAGTTGTTTAAGGCCCCACTAGGGTGGTCCAGGGTTCGTTTTGCCCCTTTGGGCCTGTTTAGAAGTTGTTTAAGGCCCCTTTAGGGTGGTCCAGGGTTCGTTTTGCCCCTTTGAGCCTGTTTAGAAGTTGTTTAAGGCCCCTTTAGGGTGGTCCAGGGTTCGTTTTGCCCCTTGAGCCTGTTTAGAAGTTGTTTAAGGCCCCTTTAGGGTGGTCCAGGGTTCGTTTTGCCCCTTTGAGCCTGTTTAGAAGTTGTTTAAGGCCCCTTTAGGGTGGTCCAGGGTTCGTTTTGCCCCTTTGGGCCTGTTTAGAAGTTGTTTAAGGCCCCTTTAGGGTGGTCCAGGGTTCGTTTTGCCCCTTTGGGCCTGTTTAGAAGTTGTTTAAGGCCCCTTTAGGGTGGTCCAGGGTTCGTTTTGCCCCTTTGAGCCTGTTTAGAAGTTGTTTAAGGCCCCATTAGGGTGGTCCAGGGTTCGTTTTGCCCCTTTGAGCCTGTTTAGAAGTTGTTTGGGGCCCCTTTAGGGTGGTCCAGGGTTCGTTTTGCCCCTTTGAGCCTGTTTAGAAGTTGTTTAAGGCCCCTTTAGGGTGGTCCAGGGTTCGTTTTGCCCCTTTGAGCCTGTTTAGAAGTTGTTTAAGGCCCCTTTAGGGTGATCCAGGGTTCGTTTTGCCCCTTTGAGCCTGTTTAGAAGTTGTTTAAGGCCCCTTTAGGGTGGTCCAGGGTTCGTTTTGCCCCTTTGAGCCTGTTTAGAAGTTGTTTAAGGCCCCTTTAGGGTGGTCCAGGGTTCGTTTTGCCCCTTTGAGCCTGTTTAGAAGTTGTTTAAGGCCCCTTTAGGGTGGTCCAGGGTTCGTTTTGCCCCTTTGGGCCTGTTTAGAAGTTGTTTAAGGTCCCTTTAGGGTGGTCCAGGGTTCGTTTTGCCCCTTTGAGCCTGTTTAGAAGTTGTTTGGGGCCCCTTTAGGGTGGTCCAGGGTTTGTTTTGCCCCTTTGGGCCTGTTTAGAAGTTGTTTAAGGCCCCTTTAGGGTGGTCCAGGGTTCGTTTTGCCCCTTTGAGCCTTTTTAGAAGTTGTTTAAGGCCCCTTTAGGGTGGTCCAGGGTTCGTTTTGCCCCTTTGAGCCTGTTTAGAAGTTGTTTAAGGCCCCATGAGGGTGGTCCAGGGTTCGTTTTGCCCCTTTGAGCCTGTTTAGAAGTTGTTTAAGGCCCCATGAGGGTGGTCCAGGGTTCGTTTTGCCCCTTTGAGCCTGTTTAGAAGTTGTTTAAGTCCCCTTTAGGGTGGTCCAGGGTTCGTTTTGCCCCTTTGGGCCTGTTTAGAAGTTGTTTAAGGCCCCTTTGGGGTGGTCCAGGGTTCGTTTTGCCCCTTTGGGCCTGTTTAGAAGTTGTTTAAGGCCCCTTTAGGGTGGCCCAGGGTTCGTTTTGCCCCTTTGGGCATGTTTAGAAGTTGTTTAAGTTCCCTTTAGGGTGGCCCAGGGTTCGTTTTGCCCCTTTGGGCCTGTTTAGAAGTTGTTTAAGGCCCCTTTAGGGTGGTCCAGGGTTCGTTTTGCCCCTTTGGGCCTGTTTAGAAGTTGTTTAAGGCCCCTTTAGGGTGGTCCAGGGTTCGTTTTGCCCCTTTGGGCCTGTTTAGAAGTTGTTTAAGGCCCCTTTATGGTGATCCAGGGTTCGTTTTGCCCCTTTGGGCCTGTTTAGAAGTTGTTTAAGGCCCCATTAGGGTGGTCCAGGGTTCGTTTTGCCCCTTTGAGCCTGTTTAGAAGTTGTTTGGGGCCCCTTTAGAGTGGTCCAGGGTTCGTTTTGCCCCTTTGGGCCTGTTTAGAAGTTGTTTAAGGCCCCTTTAGTGTGGTCCAGGGTTCGTTTTGCCCCTTTGAGCCTGTTTAGAAGTTGTTTAAGGCCCCATTAGGGTGGTCCAGGGTTCGTTTTGCCCCTTTGAGCCTGTTTAGAAGTTGTTTAAGGCCCCTTTAGGGTGATCCAGGGTTCGTTTTGCCCCTTTGGGCCTGTTTAGAAGTTGTTTAAGGCCCCATGAGCGTGGTCCAGGGTTCGTTTTGCCCCTTTGGGCCTGTTTAGAAGTAGTTTAAGGCCCCATTAGGGTGGTCCAGGGTTCGTTTTGCCCCTTTGAGCCTGTTTAGAAGTTGTTTGGAGCCCCTTTAGAGTGGTCCAGGGTTCGTTTTGCCCCTTTGGGCCTGTTTAGAAGTTGTTTAAGGCCCCATTAGGGTGGTCCAGGGTTCGTTTTGCCCCTTTGAGCCTGTTTAGAAGTTGTTTGGGGCCCCTTTAGGGTGGTCCAGAGTTCGTTTTGCCCCTTTGGGCCTGTTTAGAAGTTGTTTAAGGCCGCATTAGGGTGGTCCAGGGTTCGTTTTGCCCCTTTGAGCCTGTTTAGAAGTTGTTTGGGGCCCCTTTAGAGTGGTCCAGGGTTCGTTTTGCCCCTTTGGGCCTGTTTAGAAGTTGTTTAAGGCCCCTTTAGGGTGGTCCAGGGTTCGTTTTGCCCCTTTGAGCCTGTTTAGAAGTTGTTTAAGGCCCCATTAGGGTGGTCCAGGGTTCGTTTTGCCCCTTTGAGCCTGTTTAGAAGTTGTTTAAGGCCCCATTAGGGTGGTCCAGGGTTCGTTTTGCCCCTTTGAGCCTGTTTAGAAGTTGTTTAAGGCCCCTTTAGGGTGGTCCAGGGTTCGTTTTGCCCCTTTGAGCCTGTTTAGAAGTTGTTTGGGGCCCCTTTAGGGTGGTCCAGGGTTCGTTTTGCCCCTTTGGGCCTGTTTAGAAGTTGTTTAAGGCCCCTTTAGGGTGGTCCAGGGTTCGTTTTGCCCCTTTGAGCCTGTTTAGAAGTTGTTTAAGGCCCCTTTAGGGTGATCCAGGGTTCGTTTTGCCCCTTTGAGCCTGTTTAGAAGTTGTTTAAGGCCCCTTTAGGGTGGTCCAGGGTTCGTTTTGCCCCTTTGAGCCTGTTTAGAAGTTGTTTAAGGCCCCTTTAGGGTGGTCCAGGGTTCGTTTTGCCCCTTTGAGCCTGTTTAGAAGTTGTTTAAGGCCCCTTTAGGGTGATCCAGGGTTCGTTTTGCCCCTTTGGGCCTGTTTAGAAGTTGTTTAAGGCCCCTTTAGCGTGATCCAGGGTTCGTTTTGCCCCTTTGGGCCTGTTTAGAAGTTGTTTAAGGCCCCTTTAGGGTGGTCCAGGGTTCGTTTTGCCCCTTTGGGCCTGTTTAGAAGTTGTTTAAGGCCCCTTTAGGGTGGTCCAGGGTTCGTTTTGCCCCTTTGGGCCTGTTTAGAAGTTGTTTAAGGCCCCATGAGGGTGGTCCAGGGTTTGTTTTGCCCCTTTGGGCCTGTTTAGAAGTTGTTTAAGGCCCCTTTTGGGTGGTCCAGGGTTCGTTTTGCCCCTTTGGCCTGTTTAGAAGTTGTTTAAGGCCCCTTTAGGGTGGTCCTGGGTTCGTTTTGCCCTTTTGGGCCTGTTTAGAAGTTGTTTGGGGCCCCTTTAGGGTGATCCAGGGTTCGTTTTGCCCCTTTGGGCCTGTTTAGAAGTTGTTTAAGGCCCCATGAGGGTGGTCCAGGGTTCGTTTTGCCCCTTTGGGCCTGTTTAGAAGTTGTTTAAGTCCCCTTTAGGGTGGTCCAGGGTTCGTTTTGCCCCTTTGAGCATTTTTAGAAGTTGTTTAAGGCCCCTTTAGGGGGGTCCAGGGTTCGTTTTGCCCCTTTGAGCCTGTTTAGAAGTTGTTTAAGGCCCCTTTAGGGTGGTCCAGGGTTCGTTTTGCCCCTTTGAGCCTGTTTAGAAGTTGTTTAAGGCCCCTTTAGGGTGATCCAGGGTTCGTTTTGCCCTTTTGAGCCTGTTTAGAAGTTGTTTAAGGCCCCTTTAGGGTGGTCCAGGGTTCGTTTTGCCCCTTTGAGCCTGTTTAGAAGTTGTTTAAGGCCCCTTTAGGGTGGTCCAGGGTTCGTTTTGCCCCTTTGAGCCTGTTTAGAAGTTGTTTAAGGCCCCTTTAGGGTGATCCAGGGTTCGTTTTGCCCCTTTGGGCCTGTTTAGAAGTTGTTTAAGGCCCCTTTAGCGTGATCCAGGGTTCGTTTTGCCCCTTTGGGCCTGTTTAGAAGTTGTTTAAGGCCCCTTTAGGGTGGTCCAGGGTTCATTTTGCCCCTTTGGGCCTGTTTAGAAGTTGTTTAAGGCCCCTTTAGGGTGGTCCAGGGTTCGTTTTGCCCCTTTGGGCCTGTTTAGAAGTTGTTTAAGGCCCCATGAGGGTGGTCCAGGGTTTGTTTTGCCCCTTTGGGCCTGTTTAGAAGTTGTTTAAGGCCCCTTTAGGGTGGTCCAGGGTTCGTTTTGCCCCTTTGGGCCTGTTTAGAAGTTGTTTAAGGCCCCTTTAGGGTGGTCCAGGGTTCGTTTTGCCCCTTTGGGCCTGTTTAGAAGTTGTTTAAGGCCCCTTTAGGGTGATCCAGGGTACGTTTTGCCCCTTTGGGCCTGTTTAGAAGTTGTTTAAGGCCCCATGAGGGTGGTCCAGGGTTCGTTTTGCCCCTTTGGGCCTGTTTAGAAGTTGTTTAAGTCCCCTTTAGGGTGGTCCAGGGTTCGTTTTGCCCCTTTGAGCCTTTTTAGAAGATGTTTAAGGCCCCTTTAGGGTGGTCCAGGGTTCGTTTTGCCCTTTTCAGCCTGTTTAGAAGTTGTTTAAGGCCCCTTTAGGGTGGTCCAGGGTTCGTTTTGCCCCTTTGAGCCTGTTTAGAAGTTGTTTAAGGACCCATTAGGGTGGTCCAGGGTTCGTTTTGCCCCTTTGGGCCTGTTTAGACATTGTTTAAGGCCCCTTTAGGGTGGTCCAGGGTTCGTTTTGCCCCTTTGGGCCTGTTTAGAAGTGGTTTAAGGCCCCTTTAGGGTGGTCCAGGGTTCGTTTTGCCCCTTTGGGCCTGTTTAGAAGTTGTTTAAGGCCCCATTAGGGTGGTCCAGGGTTCGTTTTGCCCCTTTGAGCCTGTTTAGAAGTTGTTTAAGGCCCCTTTAGGGTGGTCCAGGGTTCGTTTTGCGCCTTTGGGCCTGTTTAGAAGTTGTTTAAGGCCCCATGAGGGTGGTCCAGGGTTCGTTTTGCCCCTTTGAGCCTGTTTAGAAGTTGTTTAAGGCCCCTTTAGGGTGGTCCAGGGTTCGTTTTGCCCCTTTGAGCCTGTTTAGAAGTTGTTTAAGGCCCCTTTAGGGTGGTCCAGGGTTCGTTTTGCCCCTTTGGGCCTGTTTAGAAGTTGTTTAAGGCCCCTTTAGGGTGGTCCAGGGTTCGTTTTGCCCCTTTGAGCCTGTTTAGAAGTTGTTTAAGGCCCCTTTAGGGTGGTCCAGGGTTCGTTTTGCCCCTTTGGGCCTGTTTAGAAGTTGTTTAAGGCCCCTTTAGGGTGGTCCAGGGTTCGTTTTGCCCCTTTGAGCCTGTTTAGAAGTTGTTTAAGGCCCCTTTAGGGTGGTCCAGGGTTCCTTTTGCCCCTTTGAGCCTGTTTAGAAGTTGTTTAAGGCCCCTTTAGGGTGGTCCAGGGTTCGTTTTGCCCCTTTGGGCCTGTTTAGAAGTTGTTTAAGGCCCCTTTAGGGTGGTCCAGGGTTCGTTTTGCCCCTTTGGGCCTGTTTAGAAGTTGTTTAAGGCCCCTTTAGGGTGGTCCAGGGTTCGTTTTGCCCCTTTGAGCCTGTTTAGAAGTTGTTTAAGGCCCCTTTAGGGTGGTCCAGGGTTCGTTTTGCCCCTTTGAGCCTGTTTAGAAGTTGTTTAAGGCCCCTTTAGGGTGGTCCAGGGTTTGTTTTGCCCCCTTTGGGCCTGTTTAGAAGTTGTTTAAGGCCCCTTTAGGGAGGTCCAGGGTTCGTTTTGCCCCTTTGAGCCTGTTTAGAAGTTGTTTAAGGCCCCTTTCGGGTGGTCCAGGGTTCGTTTTGCCCCTTTGAGCCTGTTTAGAAGTTGTTTAAGGACCCATGAGGGTGGTCCAGGGTTCGTTTTGCCCCTTTGGGCCTGTTTAGAAGTTGTTTAAGGCCCCTTTAGGGTGGTCCAGGGTTCGTTTTGCCCCTTTGAGCCAGTTTAGAAGTTGTTTAAGGCCCCATTAGTGTGGTCCAGGGTTCGTTTTGCCCCTTTGAGCCTGTTTAGAAGTTGGTTAAGGACCCATGAGGGTGGTCCAGGGTTCGTTTTGCCCCTTTGGGCCTGTTTAGAAGTTGTTTAAGGCCCCTTTAGGGTGGTCCAGGGTTCGATTTGCCCCTTTGAGCCTGTTTAGAAGTTGTTTAAGGCCCCTTTACGGTGGTCCAGGGTTCGTTTTGCCCCTTTGAGCCTGTTTAGAAGTTGTTTAAGGCCCCATGAGGGTGGTCCAGGGTTCGTTTTGCCCCTTTGAGCCTGTTTAGAAGTTGTTTAAGGCCCCTTTAGGGTGGTCCAGGGTTCGTTTTGCCCCTTTGAGCCTGTTTAGAAGTTGTTTAAGGCCCCTTTAGGGTGGTCCAGGGTTCGTTTTGCCCCTTTGAGCCTGTTTAGAAGTTGTTTAAGGCCGCTTTAGGGTGATCCAGGGTTCGTTTTGCCCCTTTGAGCCTGTTTAGAAGTTGTTTTTTGCCCGTTTAGGGTGGTCCAGGGTTCGTTTTGCCCCTTTGAGCCTGTTTAGAAGTTGTTTAAGGCCCCATGAGGGTGGTCCAGGGTTCGTTTTGCCCCTTTGGGCCTGTTTAGAAGTTGTTTAAGGCCCCTTTAGGGTGGTCCAGTGTTCGTTTTGCCCCTTTGGGCCTGTTTAGAAGTTGTTTAAGGCCCCTTTAGGGTGGTCCAGGGTTCGTTTTGCCCCTTTGGGCCTGTTTAGAAGTTGTTTAAGGCCCCTTTAGGGTGGTCCAGGGTTCGTTTTTCCCCTTTGGGCCTGTTTAGAAGTTATTTAAGGCCCCTTTAGGGTGGTCCAGGGTTCGTTTTGCCCCTTTGAGCCTGTTTAGAAGTTGTTTAAGGCCCCTTTAGGGTGGTCCAGGGTTCGTTTTGCCCCTTTGAGCCTGTTTAGAAGTTGTTTAAGGACCCATTAGGGTGGTCCAGGGTTCGTTTTGCCCCTTTGGGCCTGTTTAGAAGTTGTTTAAGGCCCCTTTAGGGTGGTCCAGGGTTCGTTTTGCCCCTTTGGGCCTGTTTAGAAGTTCTTTAAGGCCCCTTTAGGGTGGTCCAGGGTTCGTTTTGCCCCTTTGAGCCTGTTTAGAAG
>NW_026943934.1:0-37311 GCF_035594765.1 Anolis carolinensis
AAGAAAACTACAAGTCCCAGCTCCTTGAAATTTTGTCACCATCCGCCCACGGGCCACGGGACTACTCGTACCACGTTTCGGATTTTTTCGACCACCGGCCGAGATTTTGCGAATTTTTTAATTTATTTTTTGAAATGTATTTTTTACGAGAAAACTACAAGTCCCAGCTCCTTGAAATTTTGTCACGATCCGCCCACGGGCCACGGGACTACTCGTACCACGTTTCGGATTTTTTCGACCACCGGCCGAGATTTTGCGAATTTTTTAATTTATTTTTTGAAATGTATTTTTTACGAGAAAACTACAAGTCCCAGCTCCTTGAAATTTAGTCACCATCCGCCCACGGGCCACGGGACTACTCGTACCACGTTTTGGATTTTTTCGACCACCGGCCGAGATTTTGCGAATTTTTTAATTTATTTTTTGAAATGTATTTTTTACGAGAAAACTACAAGTCCCAGCTCCTTGAAATTTTGTCACAATCCGCCCACGGGCCACGGGACTACTCGTACCACCGGCCGAGATTTTGCGAATTTTTTAATTTATTTTTTGAAATGTATTTTTTACGAGAAAACTACAAGTCCCAGCTCCTTGAGATTTTGTCACGATCCGCCCACGGGCCACGGGACTACTCGTACCACGTTTCGGATTTTTTCGACCACCGGCCGAGATTTTGCGAATTTTTTAATTTATTTTTTGAAAAGTATTTTTTACGAGAAAACTACAAGTCCCAGCTCCTTGAAATTTTGTCACGATCCGCCCACGGGCCACGGGACTACTCGTACCACGTTTCGGATTTTTTCGACCACCGGCCGAGATTTTGCGAATTTTTTAATTTATTTTTTGAAAAGTATTTTTTACGAGAAAACTACAAGTCCCAGCTCCTTGAAATTTTGTCACCATCCGCCCACGGGCCACGGGACTACTCGTACCACATTTCGGATTTTTTCGACCACCGGCCGAGATTTTGCGAATTTTTTAATTTATTTTTTGAAATGTATTTTTTACGAGAAAACTACAAGTCCCAGCTCCTTGAAATTTTGTCACCATCCGCCCACGGGCCACGGGACTACTCGTACCACGTTTCGGATTTTTTCGACCACCAGCCGAGATTTTGCGAATTTTTTAATTTATTTTTTGAAATGTATTTTTTACGAGAAAACTACAAGTCCCAGCTCCTTGAAATTTTGTCACGATCCGCCCACAGGCCACGGGACTACTCGTACCACGTTTCGGATTTTTTCGACCACCGGCCGAGATTTTGCGAATTTTTTAATTTATTTTTTGAAATGTATTTTTTACGAGAAAACTACAAGTCCCAGCTCCTTGAAATTTTGTCACCATCCGCCCACGGGCCACGGGACTACTCGTACCACGTTTTGGATTTTTTCGACCACCGGCCGAGATTTTGCGAATTTTTTAATTTATTTTTTGAAATGTATTTTTTACGAGAAAACTACAAGTCCCAGCTCCTTGAAATTTTGTCACAATCCGCCCACGGGCCACGGGACTACTCGTACCACGTTTCGGATTTTTTCGACCACCGGCCGAGATTTTGCGAATTTTTTAATTTATTTTTTGAAATGTATTTTTTACGAGAAAACTACAAGTCCCAGCTCCTTGAAATTTAGTCACCATCCGCCCACGGGCCACAGGACTACTCGTACCACGTTTCGGATTTTTTCGACCACCGGCCGAGATTTTGCGAATTTTTTAATTTATTTTTTGAAATGTATTTTTTACGAGAAAACTACAAGTCCCAGCTCCTTGAAATTTTGTCACGATCCGCCCACGGGCCACGGGACTACTCGTACCACGTTTCGGATTTTTTCGACCACCGGCCGAGATTTTGCGAATTTTTTAATTTATTTTTTGAAATGTATTTTTTACGAGAAAACTACAAGTCCCAGCTCCTTGAAATTTAGTCACCATCCGCCCACGGGCCACGGGACTACTCGTACCACGTTTCGGATTTTTTCGACCACCGGCCGAGATTTTGCGAATTTTTTAATTTATTTTTTGAAATGTATTTTTTACGAGAAAACTACAAGTCCCAGCTCCTTGAAATTTAGTCACCATCCGCCCACGGGCCACGGGACTACTCGTACCACGTTTCGGATTTTTTCGACCACCGGCCGAGATTTTGCGAATTTTTTAATTTATTTTTTGAAATGTATTTTTTACGAGAAAACTACAAGTCCCAGCTCCTTGAAATTTTGTCACCATCCGCCCACGGGCCACGGGACTACTCGTACCACGTTTCGGATTTTTTCGACCACCGGCCGAGATTTTGCGAATTTTTTAATTTATTTTTTGAAAAGTATTTTTTACGAGAAAACTACAAGTCCCAGCTCCTTGAAATTTTGTCACCATCCGCCCACGGGCCACGGGACTACTCGTACCACGTTTCGGATTTTTTCGACCACCGGCCGAGATTTTGCGAATTTTTTAATTTATTTTTTGAAATGTATTTTTTACGAGAAAACTACAAGTCCCAGCTCCTTGAAATTTTGTCACGATCCGCCCACGGGCCACGGGACTACTCGTACCACGTTTCGGATTTTTTCGACCACCGGCCGAGATTTTGCGAATTTTTTAATTTATTTTTTGAAATGTATTTTTTACGAGAAAACTACAAGTCCCAGCTCCTTGAAATTTAGTCACCATCCGCCCACGGGCCACGGGACTACTCGTACCACGTTTTGGATTTTTTCGACCACCGGCCGAGATTTTGCGAATTTTTTAATTTATTTTTTGAAATGTATTTTTTACGAGAAAACTACAAGTCCCAGCTCCTTGAAATTTTGTCACAATCCGCCCACGGGCCACGGGACTACTCGTACCACCGGCCGAGATTTTGCGAATTTTTTAATTTATTTTTTGAAATGTATTTTTTACGAGAAAACTACAAGTCCCAGCTCCTTGAGATTTTGTCACGATCCGCCCACGGGCCACGGGACTACTCGTACCACGTTTCGGATTTTTTCGACCACCGGCCGAGATTTTGCGAATTTTTTAATTTATTTTTTGAAAAGTATTTTTTACGAGAAAACTACAAGTCCCAG
This sequence comes from Anolis carolinensis, assembly GCF_035594765.1. Lineage (NCBI taxonomy): Eukaryota > Metazoa > Chordata > Lepidosauria > Squamata > Anolidae > Anolis > Anolis carolinensis. Next base: position 3,066 of record NW_026943934.1, read on the forward strand.
CTCCTTGAAATTTTGTCACGATCCGCCCACGGGCCACGGGACTACTCGTACCACGTTTCGGATTTTTTCGACCACCGGCCGAGATTTTGCGAATTTTTTAATTTATTTTTTGAAAAGTATTTTTTACGAGAAAACTACAAGTCCCAGCTCCTTGAAATTTTGTCACCATCCGCCCACGGGCCACGGGACTACTCGTACCACATTTCGGATTTTTTCGACCACCGGCCGAGATTTTGCGAATTTTTTAATTTATTTTTTGAAATGTATTTTTTACGAGAAAACTACAAGTCCCAGCTCCTTGAAATTTTGTCACGATCCGCCCACGGGCCACGGGACTACTCGTACCACGTTTCGGATTTTTTCGACCACCGGCCGAGATTTTGCGAATTTTTTAATTTATTTTTTGAAATGTATTTTTTACGAGAAAACTACAAGTCCCAGCTCCTTGAAATTTTGTCACAATCCGCCCACGGGCCACGGGACTACTCGTACCACGTTTCGGATTTTTTCGACCACCGGCCGAGATTTTGCGAATTTTTTAATTTATTTTTTGAAATGTATTTTTTACGAGAAAACTACAAGTCCCAGCTCCTTGAAATTTTGTCACGATCCGCCCACGGGCCACGGGACTACTCGTACCACGTTTCGGATTTTTTCGACCACCGGCCGAGATTTTGCGAATTTTTTAATTTATTTTTTGAAATGTATTTTTTACGAGAAAACTACAAGTCCCAGCTCCTTGAAATTTTGTCACCATCCGCCCACGGGCCACGGGACTACTCGTACCACGTTTCGGATTTTTTCGACCACCGGCCGAGATTTTGCGAATTTTTTAATTTATTTTTTGAAATGTATTTTTTACGAGAAAACTACAAGTCCCAGCTCCTTGAAATTTTGTCACGATCCGCCCACGGGCCACGGGACTACTCGTACCACGTTTCGGATTTTTTCGACCACCGGCCGAGATTTTGCGAATTTTTTAATTTATTTTTTGAAAAGTATTTTTTACGAGAAAACTACAAGTCCCAGCTCCTTGAAATTTTGTCACCATCCGCCCACGGGCCACGGGACTACTCGTACCACGTTTTGGATTTTTTCGACCACCGGCCGAGATTTTGCGAATTTTTTAATTTATTTTTTGAAATGTATTTTTTACGAGAAAACTACAAGTCCCAGCTCCTTGAAATTTTGTCACCATCCGCCCACGGGCCACGGGACTACTCGTACCACGTTTCGGATTTTTTCGACCACCGGCCGAGATTTTGCGAATTTTTTAATTTATTTTTTGAAATGTATTTTTTACGGGAAAACTACAAGTCCCAGCTCCTTGAAATTTTGTCACGATCCGCCCACGGGCCACGGGACTACTCGTACCACGTTTCGGATTTTTTCGACCACCGGCCGAGATTTTGCGAATTTTTTAATTTATTTTTTGAAATGTATTTTTTACGAGAAAACTACAAGTCCCAGCTCCTTGAAATTTAGTCACCATCCGCCCACGGGCCACGGGACTACTCGTACCACGTTTCGGATTTTTTCGACCACCGGCCGAGATTTTGCGAATTTTTTAATTTATTTTTTGAAATGTATTTTTTACGAGAAAACTACAAGTCCCAGCTCCTTGAAATTTAGTCACCATCCGCCCACGGGCCACAGGACTACTCGTACCACGTTTCGGATTTTTTCGACCACCGGCCGAGATTTTGCGAATTTTTTAATTTATTTTTTGAAATGTATTTTTTACGAGAAAACTACAAGTCCCAGCTCCTTGAAATTTTGTCACGATCCGCCCACGGGCCACGGGACTACTCGTACCACGTTTCGGATTTTTTCGACCACCGGCCGAGATTTTGCGAATTTTTTAATTTATTTTTTGAAATGTATTTTTTACGAGAAAACTACAAGTCCCAGCTCCTTGAAATTTAGTCACCATCCGCCCACGGGCCACGGGACTACTCGTACCACGTTTCGGATTTTTTCGACCACCGGCCGAGATTTTGCGAATTTTTTAATTTATTTTTTGAAATGTATTTTTTACGAGAAAACTACAAGTCCCAGCTCCTTGAAATTTAGTCACCATCCGCCCACGGGCCACGGGACTACTCGTACCACGTTTCGGATTTTTTCGACCACCGGCCGAGATTTTGCGAATTTTTTAATTTATTTTTTGAAATGTATTTTTTACGAGAAAACTACAAGTCCCAGCTCCTTGAAATTTTGTCACCATCCGCCCACGGGCCACGGGACTACTCGTACCACGTTTCGGATTTTTTCGACCACCGGCCGAGATTTTGCGAATTTTTTAATTTATTTTTTGAAAAGTATTTTTTACGAGAAAACTACAAGTCCCAGCTCCTTGAAATTTTGTCACCATCCGCCCACGGGCCACGGGACTACTCGTACCACGTTTCGGATTTTTTCGACCACCGGCCGAGATTTTGCGAATTTTTTAATTTATTTTTTGAAATGTATTTTTTACGAGAAAACTACAAGTCCCAGCTCCTTGAAATTTTGTCACGATCCGCCCACGGGCCACGGGACTACTCGTACCACGTTTCGGATTTTTTCGACCACCGGCCGAGATTTTGCGAATTTTTTAATTTATTTTTTGAAATGTATTTTTTACGAGAAAACTACAAGTCCCAGCTCCTTGAAATTTAGTCACCATCCGCCCACGGGCCACGGGACTACTCGTACCACGTTTTGGATTTTTTCGACCACCGGCCGAGATTTTGCGAATTTTTTAATTTATTTTTTGAAATGTATTTTTTACGAGAAAACTACAAGTCCCAGCTCCTTGAAATTTTGTCACAATCCGCCCACGGGCCACGGGACTACTCGTACCACCGGCCGAGATTTTGCGAATTTTTTAATTTATTTTTTGAAATGTATTTTTTACGAGAAAACTACAAGTCCCAGCTCCTTGAGATTTTGTCACGATCCGCCCACGGGCCACGGGACTACTCGTACCACGTTTCGGATTTTTTCGACCACCGGCCGAGATTTTGCGAATTTTTTAATTTATTTTTTGAAAAGTATTTTTTACGAGAAAACTACAAGTCCCAGCTCCTTGAAATTTTGTCACGATCCGCCCACGGGCCACGGGACTACTCGTACCACGTTTCGGATTTTTTCGACCACCGGCCGAGATTTTGCGAATTTTTTAATTTATTTTTTGAAAAGTATTTTTTACGAGAAAACTACAAGTCCCAGCTCCTTGAAATTTTGTCACCATCCGCCCACGGGCCACGGGACTACTCGTACCACATTTCGGATTTTTTCGACCACCGGCCGAGATTTTGCGAATTTTTTAATTTATTTTTTGAAATGTATTTTTTACGAGAAAACTACAAGTCCCAGCTCCTTGAAATTTTGTCACCATCCGCCCACGGGCCACGGGACTACTCGTACCACGTTTCGGATTTTTTCGACCACCAGCCGAGATTTTGCGAATTTTTTAATTTATTTTTTGAAATGTATTTTTTACGAGAAAACTACAAGTCCCAGCTCCTTGAAATTTTGTCACGATCCGCCCACAGGCCACGGGACTACTCGTACCACGTTTCGGATTTTTTCGACCACCGGCCGAGATTTTGCGAATTTTTTAATTTATTTTTTGAAATGTATTTTTTACGAGAAAACTACAAGTCCCAGCTCCTTGAAATTTTGTCACCATCCGCCCACGGGCCACGGGACTACTCGTACCACGTTTTGGATTTTTTCGACCACCGGCCGAGATTTTGCGAATTTTTTAATTTATTTTTTGAAATGTATTTTTTACGAGAAAACTACAAGTCCCAGCTCCTTGAAATTTTGTCACAATCCGCCCACGGGCCACGGGACTACTCGTACCACGTTTCGGATTTTTTCGACCACCGGCCGAGATTTTGCGAATTTTTTAATTTATTTTTTGAAATGTATTTTTTACGAGAAAACTACAAGTCCCAGCTCCTTGAAATTTAGTCACCATCCGCCCACGGGCCACAGGACTACTCGTACCACGTTTCGGATTTTTTCGACCACCGGCCGAGATTTTGCGAATTTTTTAATTTATTTTTTGAAATGTATTTTTTACGAGAAAACTACAAGTCCCAGCTCCTTGAAATTTTGTCACGATCCGCCCACGGGCCACGGGACTACTCGTACCACGTTTCGGATTTTTTCGACCACCGGCCGAGATTTTGCGAATTTTTTAATTTATTTTTTGAAATGTATTTTTTACGAGAAAACTACAAGTCCCAGCTCCTTGAAATTTAGTCACCATCCGCCCACGGGCCACGGGACTACTCGTACCACGTTTCGGATTTTTTCGACCACCGGCCGAGATTTTGCGAATTTTTTAATTTATTTTTTGAAATGTATTTTTTACGAGAAAACTACAAGTCCCAGCTCCTTGAAATTTAGTCACCATCCGCCCACGGGCCACGGGACTACTCGTACCACGTTTCGGATTTTTTCGACCACCGGCCGAGATTTTGCGAATTTTTTAATTTATTTTTTGAAATGTATTTTTTACGAGAAAACTACAAGTCCCAGCTCCTTGAAATTTTGTCACCATCCGCCCACGGGCCACGGGACTACTCGTACCACGTTTCGGATTTTTTCGACCACCGGCCGAGATTTTGCGAATTTTTTAATTTATTTTTTGAAAAGTATTTTTTACGAGAAAACTACAAGTCCCAGCTCCTTGAAATTTTGTCACCATCCGCCCACGGGCCACGGGACTACTCGTACCACGTTTCGGATTTTTTCGACCACCGGCCGAGATTTTGCGAATTTTTTAATTTATTTTTTGAAATGTATTTTTTACGAGAAAACTACAAGTCCCAGCTCCTTGAAATTTTGTCACGATCCGCCCACGGGCCACGGGACTACTCGTACCACGTTTCGGATTTTTTCGACCACCGGCCGAGATTTTGCGAATTTTTTAATTTATTTTTTGAAATGTATTTTTTACGAGAAAACTACAAGTCCCAGCTCCTTGAAATTTAGTCACCATCCGCCCACGGGCCACGGGACTACTCGTACCACGTTTTGGATTTTTTCGACCACCGGCCGAGATTTTGCGAATTTTTTAATTTATTTTTTGAAATGTATTTTTTACGAGAAAACTACAAGTCCCAGCTCCTTGAAATTTTGTCACAATCCGCCCACGGGCCACGGGACTACTCGTACCACCGGCCGAGATTTTGCGAATTTTTTAATTTATTTTTTGAAATGTATTTTTTACGAGAAAACTACAAGTCCCAGCTCCTTGAGATTTTGTCACGATCCGCCCACGGGCCACGGGACTACTCGTACCACGTTTCGGATTTTTTCGACCACCGGCCGAGATTTTGCGAATTTTTTAATTTATTTTTTGAAAAGTATTTTTTACGAGAAAACTACAAGTCCCAGCTCCTTGAAATTTTGTCACGATCCGCCCACGGGCCACGGGACTACTCGTACCACGTTTCGGATTTTTTCGACCACCGGCCGAGATTTTGCGAATTTTTTAATTTATTTTTTGAAAAGTATTTTTTACGAGAAAACTACAAGTCCCAGCTCCTTGAAATTTTGTCACCATCCGCCCACGGGCCACGGGACTACTCGTACCACATTTCGGATTTTTTCGACCACCGGCCGAGATTTTGCGAATTTTTTAATTTATTTTTTGAAATGTATTTTTTACGAGAAAACTACAAGTCCCAGCTCCTTGAAATTTTGTCACGATCCGCCCACGGGCCACGGGACTACTCGTACCACGTTTCGGATTTTTTCGACCACCGGCCGAGATTTTGCGAATTTTTTAATTTATTTTTTGAAATGTATTTTTTACGAGAAAACTACAAGTCCCAGCTCCTTGAAATTTTGTCACAATCCGCCCACGGGCCACGGGACTACTCGTACCACGTTTCGGATTTTTTCGACCACCGGCCGAGATTTTGCGAATTTTTTAATTTATTTTTTGAAATGTATTTTTTACGAGAAAACTACAAGTCCCAGCTCCTTGAAATTTTGTCACGATCCGCCCACGGGCCACGGGACTACTCGTACCACGTTTCGGATTTTTTCGACCACCGGCCGAGATTTTGCGAATTTTTTAATTTATTTTTTGAAATGTATTTTTTACGAGAAAACTACAAGTCCCAGCTCCTTGAAATTTTGTCACGATCCGCCCACGGGCCACGGGACTACTCGTACCACGTTTCGGATTTTTTCGACCACCGGCCGAGATTTTGCGAATTTTTTAATTTATTTTTTGAAAAGTATTTTTTACAAGAAAACTACAAGTCCGAGCTCCTTGAAATTTTGTCACCATCCGCCCACGGGCCACGGGACTACTCGTACCACGTTTCGGATTTTTTCGACCACCGGCCGAGATTTTGCGAATTTTTTAATTTATTTTTTGAAATGTATTTTTTACGAGAAAACTACAAGTCCCAGCTCCTTGAAATTTTGTCACGATCCGCCCACGGGCCACGGGACTACTCGTACCACGTTTCGGATTTTTTCGACCACCGGCCGAGATTTTGCGAATTTTTTAATTTATTTTTTGAAAAGTATTTTTTACAAGAAAACTACAAGTCCGAGCTCCTTGAAATTTTGTCACCATCCGCCCACGGGCCACGGGACTACTCGTACCACGTTTCGGATTTTTTCGACCACCGGCCGAGATTTTGCGAATTTTTTAATTTATTTTTTGAAATGTATTTTTTACGAGAAAACTACAAGTCCCAGCTCCTTGAAATTTAGTCACCATCCGCCCACGGGCCACGGGACTACTCGTACCACGTTTTGGATTTTTTCGACCACCGGCCGAGATTTTGCGAATTTTTTAATTTATTTTTTGAAATGTATTTTTTACGAGAAAACTACAAGTCCCAGCTCCTTGAAATTTTGTCACAATCCGCCCACGGGCCACGGGACTACTCGTACCACGTTTCGGATTTTTTCGACCACCGGCCGAGATTTTGCGAATTTTTTAATTTATTTTATGAAATGTATTTTTTACGAGAAAACTACAAGTCCCAGCTCCTTGAAATTTAGTCACCATCCGCCCACGGGCCACGGGACTACTCGTACCACGTTTTGGATTTTTTCGACCACCGGCCGAGATTTTGCGAATTTTTTAATTTATTTTTTGAAATGTATTTTTTACGAGAAAACTACAAGTCCCAGCTCCTTGAGATTTTGTCACGATCCGCCCACGGGCCACGGGACTACTCGTACCACGTTTCGGATTTTTTCGACCACCGGCCGAGATTTTGCGAATTTTTTAATTTATTTTTTGAAAAGTATTTTTTACGAGAAAACTACAAGTCCCAGCTCCTTGAAATTTTGTCACGATCCGCCCACGGGCCACGGGACTACTCGTACCACGTTTCAGATTTTTTCGACCACCGGCCGAGATTTTGCGAATTTTTTAATTTATTTTTTGAAATGTATTTTTTACGAGAAAACTACAAGTCCCAGCTCCTTGAAATTTTGTCACGATCCGCCCACGGGCCACGGGACTACTCGTACCACGTTTCGGATTTTTTCGACCACCGGCCGAGATTTTGCGAATTTTTTAATTTATTTTTTGAAAAGTATTTTTTACGAGAAAACTACAAGTCCCAGCTCCTTGAAATTTTGTCACCATCCGCCCACGGGCCACGGGACTACTCGTACCACGTTTCGGATTTTTTCGACCACCGGCCGAGATTTTGCGAATTTTTTAATTTATTTTTTGAAATGTATTTTTTACGAGAAAACTACAAGTCCCAGCTCCTTGAAATTTTGTCACCATCCGCCCACGGGCCACGGGACTACTCGTACCACGTTTCGGATTTTTTCGACCACCGGCCGAGATTTTGCGAATTTTTTAATTTATTTTTTGAAATGTATTTTTTACGAGAAAACTACAAGTCCCAGCTCCTTGAAATTTTGTCACGATCCGCCCACGGGCCACGGGACTACTCGTACCACGTTTCGGATTTTTTCGACCACCGGCCGAGATTTTGCGAATTTTTTAATTTATTTTTTGAAAAGTATTTTTTACGAGAAAACTACAAGTCCCAGCTCCTTGAAATTTAGTCACCATCCGCCCACGGGCCACGGGACTACTCGTACCACGTTTTGGATTTTTTCGACCACCGGCCGAGATTTTGCGAATTTTTTAATTTATTTTTTGAAATGTATTTTTTACGAGAAAACTACAAGTCCCAGCTCCTTGAAATTTTGTCACCATCCGCCCACGGGCCACGGGACTACTCGTACCACGTTTCGGATTTTTTCGACCACCGGCCGAGATTTTGCGAATTTTTAAATTTATTTTTTGAAATGTATTTTTTACGAGAAAACTACAAGTCCCAGCTCCTTGAAATTTTGTCACCATCCGCCCACGGGCCACGGGACTACTCGTACCACGTTTCGGATTTTTTCGACCACCGGCCGAGATTTTGCGAATTTTTTAATTTATTTTTTGAAATGTATTTTTTACGAGAAAACTACAAGTCCCAGCTCCTTGAAATTTTGTCACCATCCGCCCACGGGCCACGGGACTACTCGTACCACGTTTCGGATTTTTTCGACCACCGGCCGAGATTTTGCGAATTTTTTAATTTATTTTTTGAAATGTATTTTTTACGAGAAAACTACAAGTCCCAGCTCCTTGAAATTTAGTCACCATCCGCCCACGGGCCACGGGACTACTCGTACCACGTTTTGGATTTTTTCGACCACCGGCCGAGATTTTGCGAATTTTTTAATTTATTTTTTGAAATGTATTTTTTACGAGAAAACTACAAGTCCCAGCTCCTTGAAATTTAGTCACCATCCGCCCACGGGCCACGGGACTACTCGTACCACGTTTTGGATTTTTTCGACCACCGGCCGAGATTTTGCGAATTTTTTAATTTATTTTTTGAAATGTATTTTTTACGAGAAAACTACAAGTCCCAGCTCCTTGAAATTTAGTCACCATCCGCCCACGGGCCACGGGACTACTCGTACCACGTTTCGGATTTTTTTTGACCACCGGCCGAGATTTTGCGAATTTTTTAATTTATTTTTTGAAATGTATTTTTTACGAGAAAACTACAAGTCCCAGCTCCTTGAAATTTTGTCACCATCCGCCCACGGGCCACGGGACTACTCGTACCACGTTTCGGATTTTTTCGACCACCGGCCGAGATTTTGCGAATTTTTTAATTTATTTTTTGAAATGTATTTTTTACGAGAAAACTACAAGTCCCAGCTCCTTGAAATTTTGTCACCATCCGCCCACGGGCCACGGGACTACTCGTACCACGTTTCGGATTTTTTCGACCACCGGCCGAGATTTTGCGAATTTTTTAATTTATTTTTTGAAATGTATTTTTTACGAGAAAACTACAAGTCCCAGCTCCTTGAAATTTTGTCACGATCCGCCCACGGGCCACGGGACTACTCGTACCACGTTTTGGATTTTTTCGACCACCGGCCGAGATTTTGCGAATTTTTTAATTTATTTTTTGAAATGTATTTTTTACGAGAAAACTACAAGTCCCAGCTCCTTGAAATTTAGTCACCATCCGCCCACGGGCCACGGGACTACTCGTACCACGTTTCGGATTTTTTCGACCACCGGCCGAGATTTTGCGAATTTTTTAATTTATTTTTTGAAATGTATTTTTTACGAGAAAACTACAAGTCCCAGCTCCTTGAAATTTTGTCACCATCCGCCCACGGGCCACGGGACTACTCGTACCACGTTTCGGATTTTTTTCGACCACCGGCCGAGATTTTGCGAATTTTTTAATTTATTTTTTGAAATGTATTTTTTACGAGAAAACTACAAGTCCCAGCTCCTTGAAATTTTGTCACCATCCGCCCACGGGCCACGGGACTACTCGTACCACGTTTCGGATTTTTTCGACCACCGGCCGAGATTTTGCGAATTTTTTAATTTATTTTTTGAAATGTATTTTTTACGAGAAAACTACAAGTCCCAGCTCCTTGAAATTTTGTCACCATCCGCCCACGGGCCACGGGACTACTCGTACCACGTTTCGGATTTTTTCGACCACCGGCCGAGATTTTGCGAATTTTTTAATTTATTTTTTGAAATGTATTTTTTACGAGAAAACTACAAGTCCCAGCTCCTTGAAATTTTGTCACCATCCGCCCACGGGCCACGGGACTACTCGTACCACGTTTCGGATTTTTTCGACCACCGGCCGAGATTTTGCGAATTTTTTAATTTATTTTTTGAAATGTATTTTTTACGAGAAAACTACAAGTCCCAGCTCCTTGAAATTTAGTCACCATCCGCCCACGGGCCACGGGACTACTCGTACCATGTTTCGGATTTTTTCGACCACCGGCCGAGATTTTGCGAATTTTTTAATTTATTTTTTGAAATGTATTTTTTACGAGAAAACTACAAGTCCCAGCTCCTTGAAATTTTGTCACCATCCGCCCACGGGCCACGGGACTACTCGTACCACGTTTCGGATTTTTTCGACCACCGGCCGAGATTTTGCGAATTTTTTAATTTATTTTTTGAAAAGTATTTTTTACGAGAAAACTACAAGTCCCAGCTCCTTGAAATTTTGTCACCATCCGCCCACGGGCCACGGGACTACTCGTACCACGTTTCGGATTTTTTCGACCACCGGCCGAGATTTTGCGAATTTTTTAATTTATTTTTTGAAATGTATTTTTTACGAGAAAACTACAAGTCCCAGCTCCTTGAAATTTTGTCACCATCCGCCCACGGGCCACGGGACTACTCGTACCACGTTTCGGATTTTTTCGACCACCGGCCGAGATTTTGCGAATTTTTTAATTTATTTTTTGAAATGTATTTTTTACGAGAAAACTACAAGTCCCAGCTCCTCGAAATTTTGTCACCATCCGCCCACGGGCCACGGGACTACTCGTACCACGTTTCGGATTTTTTCGACCACCGGCCGAGATTTTGCGAATTTTTTAATTTATTTTTTGAAATGTATTTTTTACGAGAAAACTACAAGTCCCAGCTCCTTGAAATTTTGTCACCATCCGCCCACGGGCCACGGGACTACTCGTACCACGTTTCGGATTTTTTCGACCACCGGCCGAGATTTTGCGAATTTTTTAATTTATTTTTTGAAATGTATTTTTTACGAGAAAACTACAAGTCCCAGCTCCTTGAAATTTAGTCACCATCCGCCCACGGGCCACGGGACTACTCGTACCACGTTTCGGATTTTTTCGACCACCGGCCGAGATTTTGCGAATTTTTTAATTTATTTTTTGAAATGTATTTTTTACGAGAAAACTACAAGTCCCAGCTCCTTGAAATTTAGTCACCATCCGCCCACGGGCCACGGGACTACTCGTACCATGTTTCGGATTTTTTCGACCACCGGCCGAGATTTTGCGAATTTTTTAATTTATTTTTTGAAATGTATTTTTTACGAGAAAACTACAAGTCCCAGCTCCTTGAAATTTTGTCACCATCTGCCCACGGGCCACGGGACTACTCGTACCACGTTTCGGATTTTTTCGACCACCGGCCGAGATTTTGCGAATTTTTTAATTTATTTTTTGAAAAGTATTTTTTACGAGAAAACTACAAGTCCCAGCTCCTTGAAATTTTGTCACCATCCGCCCACGGGCCACGGGACTACTCGTACCACGTTTCGGATTTTTTCGACCACCGGCCGAGATTTTGCGAATTTTTTAATTTATTTTTTGAAATGTATTTTTTACGAGAAAACTACAAGTCCCAGCTCCTTGAAATTTTGTCACGATCCGCCCACGGGCCACGGGACTACTCGTACCACGTTTCGGATTTTTTCGACCACCGGCCGAGATTTTGCGAATTTTTTAATTTATTTTTTGAAATGTATTTTTTACGAGAAAACTACAAGTCCCAGCTCCTTGAAATTTAGTCACCATCCGCCCACGGGCCACGGGACTACTCGTACCACGTTTTGGATTTTTTCGACCACCGGCCGAGATTTTGCGAATTTTTTAATTTATTTTTTGAAATGTATTTTTTACGAGAAAACTACAAGTCCCAGCTCCTTGAAATTTTGTCACAATCCGCCCACGGGCCACGGGACTACTCGTACCACCGGCCGAGATTTTGCGAATTTTTTAATTTATTTTTTGAAATGTATTTTTTACGAGAAAACTACAAGTCCCAGCTCCTTGAGATTTTGTCACGATCCGCCCACGGGCCACGGGACTACTCGTACCACGTTTCGGATTTTTTCGACCACCGGCCAAGATTTTGCGAATTTTTTAATTTATTTTTTGAAAAGTATTTTTTACGAGAAAACTACAAGTCCCAGCTCCTTGAAATTTTGTCACGATCCGCCCACGGGCCACGGGACTACTCGTACCACGTTTCAGATTTTTTCGACCACCGGCCGAGATTTTGCGAATTTTTTAATTTATTTTTTGAAATGTATTTTTTACGAGAAAACTACAAGTCCCAGCTCCTTGAAATTTTGTCACGATCCGCCCACGGGCCACGGGACTACTCGTACCACGTTTCGGATTTTTTCGACCACCGGCCGAGATTTTGCGAATTTTTTAATTTATTTTTTGAAAAGTATTTTTTACGAGAAAACTACAAGTCCCAGCTCCTTGAAATTTTGTCACCATCCGCCCACGGGCCACGGGACTACTTGTACCACGTTTCGGATTTTTTCGACCACCGGCCGAGATTTTGCGAATTTTTTGATTTATTTTTTGAAATGTATTTTTTACGAGAAAACTACAAGTCCCAGCTCCTTGAAATTTTGTCACCATCCGCCCACGGGCCACGGGACTACTCGTACCACGTTTCGGATTTTTTCGACCACCGGCCGAGATTTTGCGAATTTTTTAATTTATTTTTTGAAAAGTATTTTTTACGAGAAAACTACAAGTCCCAGCTCCTTGAAATTTTGTCACGATCCGCCCACGGGCCACGGGACTACTCGTACCACGTTTCGGATTTTTTTCGACCACCGGCCGAGATTTTGCGAATTTTTTAATTTATTTTTTGAAATGTATTTTTTACGAGAAAACTACAAGTCCCAGCTCCTTGAAATTTTGTCACCATCCGCCCACGGGCCACGGGACTACTCGTACCACTTTTCGGATTTTTTCGACCACCGGACGAGATTTTGCGAATTTTTTAATTTATTTTTTGAAATGTATTTTTTACGAGAAAACTACAAGTCCCAGCTCCTTGAAATTTTGTCACCATCCGCCCACGGGCCACGGGACTACTCGTACCACGTTTCGGATTTTTTCGACCACCGGCCGAGATTTTGCGAATTTTTTAATTTATTTTTTGAAATGTATTTTTTACGAGAAAACTACAAGTCCCAGCTCCTTGAAATTTTGTCACCATCCGCCCACGGGCCACGGGACTACTCGTACCACGTTTCGGATTTTTTCGACCACCGGACGAGATTTTGCGAATTTTTAAATTTATTTTTTGAAATGTATTTTTTACGAGAAAACTACAAGTCCCAGCTCCTTGAAATTTTGTCACCATCCGCCCACGGGCCACGGGACTACTCGTACCACGTTTCGGATTTTTTCGACCACCGGCCGAGATTTTGCGAATTTTTTAATTTATTTTTTGAAATGTATTTTTTACGAGAAAACTACAAGTCCCAGCTCCTTGAAATTTTGTCACCATCCGCCCACGGGCCACGGGACTACTCGTACCACGTTTCGGATTTTTTCGACCACCGGCCGAGATTTTGCGAATTTTTTAATTTATTTTTTGAAATGTATTTTTAACGAGAAAACTACAAGTCCCAGCTCCTTGAAATTTTGTCACCATCCGCCCACGGGCCACGGGACTACTCGTACCACGTTTCGGATTTTTTCGACCACCGGCCGAGATTTTGCGAATTTTTTAATTTATTTTTTGAAATGTATTTTTTACGAGAAAACTACAAGTCCCAGCTCCTTGAAATTTTGTCACCATCCGCCCACGGGCCACGGGACTACTCGTACCACGTTTCGGATTTTTTCGACCACCGGCCGAGATTTTGCGAATTTTTTAATTTATTTTTTGAAATGTATTTTTTACGAGAAAACTACAAGTCCCAGCTCCTTGAAATTTTGTCACGATCCGCCCACGGGCCACGGGACTACTCGTACCACGTTTCGGATTTTTTCGACCACCGGCCGAGATTTTGCGAATTTTTTAATTTATTTTTTGAAATGTATTTTTTACGGGAAAACTACAAGTCCCAGCTCCTTGAAATTTTGTCACGATCCGCCCACGGGCCACGGGACTACTCGTACCACGTTTCGGATTTTTTCGACCACCGGCCGAGATTTTGCGAATTTTTTAATTTATTTTTTGAAATGTATTTTTTACGAGAAAACTACAAGTCCCAGCTCCTTGAAATTTAGTCACCATCCGCCCACGGGCCACGGGACTACTCGTACCACGTTTCGGATTTTTTCGACCACCGGCCGAGATTTTGCGAATTTTTTAATTTATTTTTTGAAATGTATTTTTTACGAGAAAACTACAAGTCCCAGCTCCTTGAAATTTAGTCACCATCCGCCCACGGGCCACGGGACTACTCGTACCACGTTTCGGATTTTTTCGACCACCGGCCGAGATTTTGCGAATTTTTTAATTTATTTTTTGAAATGTATTTTTTACGAGAAAACTACAAGTCCCAGCTCCTTGAAATTTTGTCACGATCCGCCCACGGGCCACGGGACTACTCGTACCACGTTTCGGATTTTTTCGACCACCGGCCGAGATTTTGCGAATTTTTTAATTTATTTTTTGAAATGTATTTTTTACGAGAAAACTACAAGTCCCAGCTCCTTGAAATTTTGTCACGATCCGCCCACGGGCCACGGGACTACTCGTACCACGTTTCGGATTTTTTCGACCACCGGCCGAGATTTTGCGAATTTTTTAATTTATTTTTTGAAATGTATTTTTTACGAGAAAACTACAAGTCCCAGCTCATTGAAATTTAGTCACCATCCGCCCACGGGCCACGGGACTACTCGTACCACGTTTCGGATTTTTTCGACCACCGGCCGAGATTTTGCGAATTTTTTAATTTATTTTTTGAAATGTATTTTTTACGAGAAAACTACAAGTCCCAGCTCCTTGAAATTTAGTCACCATCCGCCCACGGGCCACGGGACTACTCGTACCACGTTTCGGATTTTTTCGACCACCGGCCGAGATTTTGCGAATTTTTTAATTTATTTTTTGAAATGTATTTTTTACGAGAAAACTACAAGTCCCAGCTCCTTGAAATTTTGTCACCATCCGCCCACGGGCCACGGGACTACTCGTACCACGTTTCGGATTTTTTCGACCACCGGCCGAGATTTTGCGAATTTTTTAATTTATTTTTTGAAATGTATTTTTTACGGGAAAACTACAAGTCCCAGCTCCTTGAAATTTTGTCACGATCCGCCCACGGGCCACGGGACTACTCGTACCACGTTTCGGATTTTTTCGACCACCGGCCGAGATTTTGCGAATTTTTTAATTTATTTTTTGAAATGTATTTTTTACGAGAAAACTACAAGTCCCAGCTCCTTGAAATTTAGTCACCATCCGCCCACGGGCCACGGGACTACTCGTACCACGTTTCGGATTTTTTCGACCACCGGCCGAGATTTTGCGAATTTTTTAATTTATTTTTTGAAATGTATTTTTTACGAGAAAACTACAAGTCCCAGCTCCTTGAAATTTAGTCACCATCCGCCCACGGGCCACGGGACTACTCGTACCACGTTTCGGATTTTTTCGACCACCGGCCGAGATTTTGCGAATTTTTTAATTTATTTTTTGAAAAGTATTTTTTACGAGAAAACTACAAGTCCCAGCTCCTTGAAATTTTGTCACCATCCGCCCACGGGCCACGGGACTACTCGTACCACGTTTCGGATTTTTTCAACCACCGGCCGAGATTTTGCGAATTTTTAAATTTATTTTTTGAAATGTATTTTTTACGAGAAAACTACAAGTCCCAGCTCCTTGAAATTTTGTCACGATCCGCCCACGGGCCACGGGACTACTCGTACCACGTTTCGGATTTTTTCGACCACCGGCCGAGATTTTGCGAATTTTTTAATTTATTTTTTGAAATGTATTTTTTACGAGAAAACTACAAGTCCCAGCTCCTTGAAATTTAGTCACCATCCGCCCACGGGCCACGGGACTACTCGTACCACGTTTCGGATTTTTTCGACCACCGGCCGAGATTTTGCGAATTTTTTAATTTATTTTTTGAAATGTATTTTTTACGAGAAAACTACAAGTCCCAGCTCCTTGAAATTTTGTCACAATCCGCCCACGGGCCACGGGACTACTCGTACCACCGGCCGAGATTTTGCGAATTTTTTAATTTATTTTTTGAAATGTATTTTTTACGAGAAAACTACAAGTCCCAGCTCCTTGAGATTTTGTCACGATCCGCCCACGGGCCACGGGACTACTCGTACCACGTTTCGGATTTTTTCGACCACCGGCCGAGATTTTGCGAATTTTTTAATTTATTTTTTGAAAAGTATTTTTTACGAGAAAACTACAAGTCCCAGCTCCTTGAAATTTTGTCACCATCCGCCCACGGGCCACGGGACTACTCGTACCACGTTTCGGATTTTTTCGACCACCGGCCGAGATTTTGCGAATTTTTTAATTTATTTTTTGAAAAGTATTTTTTACGAGAAAACTACAAGTCCCAGCTCCTTGAAATTTTGTCACGATCCGCCCACGGGCCACGGGACTACTCGTACCACGTTTCGGATTTTTTCGACCACCGGCCGAGATTTTGCGAATTTTTTAATTTATTTTTTGAAATGTATTTTTTACGAGAAAACTACAAGTCCCAGCTCCTTGAAATTTTGTCACCATCCGCCCACGGGCCACGGGACTACTCGTACCACGTTTTGGATTTTTTCGACCACCGGCCGAGATTTTGCGAATTTTTTAATTTATTTTTTGAAATGTATTTTTTACGAGAAAACTACAAGTCCCAGCTCCTTGAAATTTTGTCACCATCCGCCCACGGGCCACGGGACTACTCGTACCACGTTTCGGATTTTTTCGACCACCGGCCGAGATTTTGCGAATTTTTTAATTTATTTTTTGAAATGTATTTTTTACGAGAAAACTACAAGTCCCAGCTCCTTGAAATTTTGTCACGATCCGCCCACGGGCCACGGGACTACTCGTACCACGTTTCGGATTTTTTCGACCACCGGCCGAGATTTTGCGAATTTTTTAATTTATTTTTTGAAAAGTATTTTTTACGAGAAAACTACAAGTCCCAGCTCCTTGAAATTTTGTCACCATCCGCCCACGGGCCACGGGACTACTCGTTCCACGTTTCGGATTTTTTCGACCACCGGCCGAGATTTTGCGAATTTTTTAATTTATTTTTTGAAATGTATTTTTTACGAGAAAACTACAAGTCCCAGCTCCTTGAAATTTTGTCACGATCCGCCCACGGGCCACGGGACTACTCGTACCACGTTTCGGATTTTTTCGACCACCGGCCGAGATTTTGCGAATTTTTTAATTTATTTTTTGAAATGTATTTTTTATGAGAAAACTACAAGTCCCAGCTCCTTGAAATTTTGTCACGATCCGCCCACGGGCCACGGGACTACTCGTACCACGTTTCGGATTTTTTCGACCACCGGCCGAGATTTTGCGAATTTTTTAATTTATTTTTTGAAATGTATTTTTTACGAGAAAACTACAAGTCCCAGCTCCTTGAAATTTTGTCACGATCCGCCCACGGGCCACGGGACTACTCGTACCACGTTTCGGATTTTTTCGACCACCGGCCGAGATTTTGCGAATTTTTTAATTTATTTTTTGAAAAGTATTTTTTACGAGAAAACTACAAGTCCCAGCTCCTTGAAATTTTGTCACGATCCGCCCACGGGCCACGGGACTACTCGTACCACGTTTCGGATTTTTTCGACCACCGGCCGAGATTTTGCGAATTTTTTAATTTATTTTTTGAAATGTATTTTTTACGAGAAAACTACAAGTCCCAGCTCCTTGAAATTTTGTCACGATCCGCCCACGGGCCACGGGACTACTCGTACCACGTTTCGGATTTTTTCGACCACCGGCCGAGATTTTGCGAATTTTTTAATTTATTTTTTGAAATGTATTTTTTACGAGAAAACTACAAGTCCCAGCTCCTTGAAATTTTGTCACGATCCGCCCACGGGCCACGGGACTACTCGTACCACGTTTCGGATTTTTTCGACCACCGGCCGAGATTTTGCGAATTTTTTAATTTATTTTTTGAAATGTATTTTTTACGAGAAAACTACAAGTCCCAGCTCCTTGAAATTTTGTCACCATCCGCCCACGGGCCACGGGACTACTCGTACCACGTTTCGGATTTTTTCGACCACCGGCCGAGATTTTGCGAATTTTTTAATTTATTTTTTGAAATGTATTTTTTACGAGAAAACTACAAGTCCCAGCTCCTTGAAATTTTGTCACCATCCGCCCACGGGCCACGGGACTACTCGTACCACGTTTCGGATTTTTTCGACCACCGGCCGAGATTTTGCGAATTTTTTAATTTATTTTTTGAAATGTATTTTTTACGAGAAAACTACAAGTCCCAGCTCCTTGAAATTTTGTCACGATCCGCCCACGGGCCACGGGACTACTCGTACCACGTTTTGGATTTTTTCGACCACCGGCCGAGATTTTGCGAATTTTTTAATTTATTTTTTGAAATGTATTTTTTACGAGAAAACTACAAGTCCCAGCTCCTTGAAATTTAGTCACCATCCGCCCACGGGCCACGGGACTACTCGTACCACGTTTCGGATTTTTTCGACCACCGGCCGAGATTTTGCGAATTTTTTAATTTATTTTTTGAAATGTATTTTTTACGAGAAAACTACAAGTCCCAGCTCCTTGAAATTTTGTCACCATCCGCCCACGGGCCACGGGACTACTCGTACCACGTTTCGGATTTTTTCGACCACCGGACGAGATTTTGCGAATTTTTAAATTTATTTTTTGAAATGTATTTTTTACGAGAAAACTACAAGTCCCAGCTCCTTGAAATTTTGTCACCATCCGCCCACGGGCCACGGGACTACTCGTACCACGTTTCGGATTTTTTCGACCACCGGCCGAGATTTTGCGAATTTTTTAATTTATTTTTTGAAATGTATTTTTTACGAGAAAACTACAAGTCCCAGCTCCTTGAAATTTTGTCACCATCCGCCCACGGGCCACGGGACTACTCGTACCACGTTTCGGATTTTTCCGACCACCGGCCGAGATTTTGCGAATTTTTTAATTTATTTTTTGAAATGTATTTTTTACGAGAAAACTACAAGTCCCAGCTCCTTGAAATTTTGTCACGATCCGCCCACGGGCCACGGGACTACTCGTACCACGTTTCGGATTTTTTCGACCACCGGCCGAGATTTTGCGAATTTTTTAATTTATTTTTTGAAATGTATTTTTTATGAGAAAACTACAAGTCCCAGCTCCTTGAAATTTTGTCACGATCCGCCCACGGGCCACGGGAACACTCGTACCACGTTTCGGATTTTTTCGACCACCGGCCGAGATTTTGCGAATTTTTAAATTTATTTTTTGAAATGTATTTTTTACGAGAAAACTACAAGTCCCAGCTCCTTGAAATTTTGTCACCATCCGCCCACGGGCCACGGGACTACTCGTACCACGTTTCGGATTTTTTCGACCACCGGCCGAGATTTTGCGAATTTTTTAATTTATTTTTTGAAATGTATTTTTTACGAGAAAACTACAAGTCCCAGCTCCTTGAAATTTTGTCACCATCCGCCCACAGGCCACGGGACTACTCGTACCACGTTTCGGATTTTTTCGACCACCGGCCGAGATTTTGCGAATTTTTTAATTTATTTTTTGAAATGTATTTTTTACGAGAAAACTACAAGTCCCAGCTCCTTGAAATTTTGTCACCATCCGCCCACGGGCCACGGGACTACTCGTACCACGTTTCGGATTTTTTCGACCACCGGCCGAGATTTTGCGAATTTTTTAATTTATTTTTTGAAATGTATTTTTTACGAGAAAACTACAAGTCCCAGCTCCTTGAAATTTTGTCACGATCCGCCCACGGGCCACGGGACTACTCGTACCACGTTTCGGATTTTTTCGACCACCGGCCGAGATTTTGCGAATTTTTTAATTTATTTTTTGAAATGTATTTTTTACGGGAAAACTACAAGTCCCAGCTCCTTGAAATTTTGTCACGATCCGCCCACGGGCCACGGGACTACTCGTACCACGTTTCGGATTTTTTCGACCACCGGCCGAGATTTTGCGAATTTTTTAATTTATTTTTTGAAATGTATTTTTTATGAGAAAACTACAAGTCCCAGCTCCTTGAAATTTTGTCACGATCCGCCCACGGTCCACGGGAACACTCGTACCACGTTTCGGATTTTTTCGACCACCGGCCGAGATTTTGCGAATTTTTTAATTTATTTTTTGAAATGTATTTTTTACGAGAAAACTACAAGTCCCAGCTCCTTGAAATTTTGTCACCATCCGCCCACGGGCCACGGGACTACTCGTACCACGTTTCGGATTTTTTCGACCACCGGCCGAGATTTTGCGAATTTTTTAATTTATTTTTTGAAATGTATTTTTTACGAGAAAACTACAAGTCCCAGCTCCTTGAAATTTTGTCACCATCCGCCCACAGGCCACGGGACTACTCGTACCACGTTTCGGATTTTTTCGACCACCGGCCGAGATTTTGCGAATTTTTTAATTTATTTTTTGAAATGTATTTTTTACGAGAAAACTACAAGTCCCAGCTCCTTGAAATTTTGTCACCATCCGCCCACGGGCCACGGGACTACTCGTACCACGTTTCGGATTTTTTCGACCACCGGCCGAGATTTTGCGAATTTTTTAATTTATTTTTTGAAATGTATTTTTTACGAGAAAACTACAAGTCCCAGCTCCTTGAAATTTTGTCACCATCCGCCCACAGGCCACGGGACTACTCGTACCACGTTTCGGATTTTTTCGACCACCGGCCGAGATTTTGCGAATTTTTTAATTTATTTTTTGAAATGTATTTTTTACGAGAAAACTACAAGTCCCAGCTCCTTGAAATTTTGTCACGATTCGCCCACGGGCCACGGGACTACTCGTACCACGTTTCGGATTTTTTCGACCACCGGCCGAGATTTTGCGAATTTTTTAATTTATTTTTTGAAATGTATTTTTTACGGGAAAACTACAAGTCCCAGCTCCTTGAAATTTTGTCACGATCCGCCCACGGGCCACGGGACTACTCGTACCACGTTTCGGATTTTTTCGACCACCGGCCGAGATTTTGCGAATTTTTTAATTTATTTTTTGAAATGTATTTTTTACGAGAAAACTACAAGTCCCAGCTCCTTGAAATTTAGTCACCATCCGCCCACGGGCCACGGGACTACTCGTACCACGTTTCGGATTTTTTCGACCACCGGCCGAGATTTTGCGAATTTTTTAATTTATTTTTTGAAATGTATTTTTTACGAGAAAACTACAAGTCCCAGCTCCTTGAAATTTAGTCACCATCCGCCCACGGGCCACGGGACTACTCGTACCACGTTTCGGATTTTTTCGACCACCGGCCGAGATTTTGCGAATTTTTTAATTTATTTTTTGAAATGTATTTTTTACGAGAAAACTACAAGTCCCAGCTCCTTGAAATTTTGTCACGATCCGCCCACGGGCCACGGGACTACTCGTACCACGTTTCGGATTTTTTCGACCACCGGCCGAGATTTTGCGAATTTTTTAATTTATTTTTTGAAATGTATTTTTTACGAGAAAACTACAAGTCCCAGCTCCTTGAAATTTTGTCACGATCCGCCCACGGGCCACGGGACTACTCGTACCACGTTTCGGATTTTTTCGACCACCGGCCGAGATTTTGCGAATTTTTTAATTTATTTTTTGAAATGTATTTTTTACGAGAAAACTACAAGTCCCAGCTCCTTGAAATTTAGTCACCATCCGCCCACGGGCCACGGGACTACTCGTACCACGTTTCGGATTTTTTCGACCACCGGCCGAGATTTTGCGAATTTTTTAATTTATTTTTTGAAATGTATTTTTTACGAGAAAACTACAAGTCCCAGCTCCTTGAAATTTAGTCACCATCCGCCCACGGGCCACGGGACTACTCGTACCACGTTTCGGATTTTTTCGACCACCGGCCGAGATTTTGCGAATTTTTTAATTTATTTTTTGAAAAGTATTTTTTACGAGAAAACTACAAGTCCCAGCTCCTTGAAATTTTGTCACCATCCGCCCACGGGCCACGGGACTACTCGTACCACGTTTCGGATTTTTTCGACCACCGGCCGAGATTTTGCGAATTTTTTAATTTATTTTTTGAAAAGTATTTTTTACGAGAAAACTACAAGTCCCAGCTCCTTGAAATTTTGTCACGATCCGCCCACGGGCCACGGGACTACTCGTACCACGTTTCGGATTTTTTCGACCACCGGCCGAGATTTTGCGAATTTTTTAATTTATTTTTTGAAATGTATTTTTTACGAGAAAACTACAAGTCCCAGCTCCTTGAAATTTAGTCACCATCCGCCCACGGGCCACGGGACTACTCGTACCACGTTTTGGATTTTTTCGACCACCGGCCGAGATTTTGCGAATTTTTTAATTTATTTTTTGAAATGTATTTTTTACGAGAAAACTACAAGTCCCAGCTCCTTGAAATTTTGTCACAATCCGCCCACGGGCCACGGGACTACTCGTACCACCGGCCGAGATTTTGCGAATTTTTTAATTTATTTTTTGAAATGTATTTTTTACGAGAAAACTACAAGTCCCAGCTCCTTGAGATTTTGTCACGATCCGCCCACGGGCCACGGGACTACTCGTACCACGTTTCGGATTTTTTCGACCACCGGCCGAGATTTTGCGAATTTTTTAATTTATTTTTTGAAAAGTATTTTTTACGAGAAAACTACAAGTCCCAGCTCCTTGAAATTTTGTCACGATCCGCCCACGGGCCACGGGACTACTCGTACCACGTTTCGGATTTTTTCGACCACCGGCCGAGATTTTGCGAATTTTTTAATTTATTTTTTGAAATGTATTTTTTACGAGAAAACTACAAGTCCCAGCTCCTTGAAATTTTGTCACGATCCGCCCACGGGCCACGGGACTACTCGTACCACGTTTCGGATTTTTTCGACCACCGGCCGAGATTTTGCGAATTTTTTAATTTATTTTTTGAAAAGTATTTTTTACGAGAAAACTACAAGTCCCAGCTCCTTGAAATTTTGTCACCATCCGCCCACGGGCCACGGGACTACTCGTACCACGTTTCGGATTTTTTCGACCACCGGCCGAGATTTTGCGAATTTTTTAATTTATTTTTTGAAATGTATTTTTTACGAGAAAACTACAAGTCCCAGCTCCTTGAAATTTTGTCACCATCCGCCCACGGGCCACGGGACTACTCGTACCACGTTTCGGATTTTTTCGACCACCGGCCGAGATTTTGCGAATTTTTTAATTTATTTTTTGAAATGTATTTTTTACGAGAAAACTACAAGTCCCAGCTCCTTGAAATTTTGTCACGATCCGCCCACGGGCCACGGGACTACTCGTACCACGTTTCGGATTTTTTCGACCACCGGCCGAGATTTTGCGAATTTTTTAATTTATTTTTTGAAAAGTATTTTTTACGAGAAAACTACAAGTCCCAGCTCCTTGAAATTTTGTCACCATCCGCCCACGGGCCACGGGACTACTCGTACCACGTTTTGGATTTTTTCGACCACCGGCCGAGATTTTGCGAATTTTTTAATTTATTTTTTGAAATGTATTTTTTACGAGAAAACTACAAGTCCCAGCTCCTTGAAATTTTGTCACAATCCGCCCACTGGCCACGGGACTACTCGTACCACGTTTCGGATTTTTTCGACCACCGGCCGAGATTTTGCGAATTTTTTAATTTATTTTTTGAAATGTATTTTTTACGAGAAAACTACAAGTCCCAGCTCCTTGAAATTTTGTCACCATCCGCCCACGGGCCACGGGAGTACTCGTACCACGTTTCGGATTTTTTTGACCACCGGCCGAGATTTTGCGAATTTTTTAATTTATTTTTTGAAATGTATTTTTTACGAGAAAACTACAAGTCCCAGCTCCTTGAAATTTTGTCACCATCCGCCCACGGGCCACGGGACTACTCGTACCACGTTTCGGATTTTTTCGACCACCGGCCGAGATTTTGCGAATTTTTTAATTTATTTTTTGAAATGTATTTTTTACGAGAAAACTACAAGTCCCAGCTCCTTGAAATTTTGTCACGATCCGCCCACGGGCCACGGGACTACTCGTACCACGTTTCGGATTTTTTCGACCACCGGCCGAGATTTTGCGAATTTTTTAATTTATTTTTTGAAAAGTATTTTTTACGAGAAAACTACAAGTCCCAGCTCCTTGAAATTTTGTCACCATCCGCCCACGGGCCACGGGACTACTCGTTCCACGTTTCGGATTTTTTCGACCACCGGCCGAGATTTTGCGAATTTTTTAATTTATTTTTTGAAATGTATTTTTTACGAGAAAACTACAAGTCCCAGCTCCTTGAAATTTTGTCACCATCCGCCCACGGGCCACGGGACTACTCGTACCACGTTTCGGATTTTTCCGACCACCGGCCGAGATTTTGCGAATTTTTTAATTTATTTTTTGAAATGTATTTTTTACGAGAAAACTACAAGTCCCAGCTCCTTGAAATTTTGTCACGATCCGCCCACGGGCCACGGGACTACTCGTACCACGTTTCGGATTTTTTCGACCACCGGCCGAGATTTTGCGAATTTTTTAATTTATTTTTTGAAATGTATTTTTATGAGAAAACTACAAGTCCCAGCTCCTTGAAATTTTGTCACGATCCGCCCACGGGCCACGGGAACACTCGTACCACGTTTCGGATTTTTTCGACCACCGGCCGAGATTTTGCGAATTTTTTAATTTATTTTTTGAAATGTATTTTTTACGAGAAAACTACAAGTCCCAGCTCCTTGAAATTTTGTCACCATCCGCCCACGGGCCACGGGACTACTCGTACCATGTTTCGGATTTTTTCGACCACCGGCCGAGATTTTGCGAATTTTTTAATTTATTTTTTGAAATGTATTTTTTACGAGAAAACTACAAGTCCCAGCTCCTTGAAATTTTGTCACCATCCGCCCACAGGCCACGGGACTACTCGTACCACGTTTCGGATTTTTTCGACCACCGGCCGAGATTTTGCGAATTTTTTAATTTATTTTTTGAAATGTATTTTTTACGAGAAAACTACAAGTCCCAGCTCCTTGAAATTTTGTCACCATCCGCCCACGGGCCACGGGACTACTCGTACCACGTTTCGGATTTTTTCGACCACCGGCCGAGATTTTGCGAATTTTTTAATTTATTTTTTGAAATGTATTTTTTACGAGAAAACTACAAGTCCCAGCTCCTTGAAATTTTGTCACCATCCGCCCACGGGCCACGGGACTACTCGTACCACGTTTCGGATTTTTTCGACCACCGGCCGAGATTTTGCGAATTTTTTAATTTATTTTTTGAAATGTATTTTTTACGAGAAAACTACAAGTCCCAGCTCCTTGAAATTTTGTCACGATCCGCCCACGGGCCACGGGACTACTCGTACCACGTTTCGGATTTTTTCGACCACCGGCCGAGATTTTGCGAATTTTTTAATTTATTTTTTGAAATGTATTTTTTACGGGAAAACTACAAGTCCCAGCTCCTTGAAATTTTGTCACGATCCGCCCACGGGCCACGGGACTACTCGTACCACGTTTCGGATTTTTTCGACCACCGGCCGAGATTTTGCGAATTTTTTAATTTATTTTTTGAAATGTATTTTTTACGAGAAAACTACAAGTCCCAGCTCCTTGAAATTTAGTCACCATCCGCCCACGGGCCACGGGACTACTCGTACCACGTTTCGGATTTTTTCGACCACCGGCCGAGATTTTGCGAATTTTTTAATTTATTTTTTGAAATGTATTTTTTACGAGAAAACTACAAGTCCCAGCTCCTTGAAATTTAGTCACCATCCGCCCACGGGCCACGGGACTACTCGTACCACGTTTCGGATTTTTTCGACCACCGGCCGAGATTTTGCGAATTTTTTAATTTATTTTTTGAAATGTATTTTTTACGAGAAAACTACAAGTCCCAGCTCCTTGAAATTTTGTCACCATCCGCCCACGGGCCACGGGACTACTCGTACCACGTTTCGGATTTTTTCGACCACCGGCCGAGATTTTGCGAATTTTTTAATTTATTTTTTGAAATGTATTTTTTACAAGAAAACTACAAGTCCCAGCTCCTTGAAATTTTGTCACGATCCGCCCACGGGCCACGGGACTACTCGTACCACGTTTCGGATTTTTTCGACCACCGGCCGAGATTTTGCGAATTTTTTAATTTATTTTTTGAAATGTATTTTTTACGAGAAAACTACAAGTCCCAGCTCCTTGAAATTTAGTCACCATCCGCCCACGGGCCACGGGACTACTCGTACCACGTTTCGGATTTTTTCGACCACCGGCCGAGATTTTGCGAATTTTTTAATTTATTTTTTGAAATGTATTTTTTACGAGAAAACTACAAGTCCCAGCTCCTTGAAATTTAGTCACCATCCGCCCACGGGCCACGGGACTACTCGTACCACGTTTCGGATTTTTTCGACCACCGGCCGAGATTTTGCGAATTTTTTAATTTATTTTTTGAAAAGTATTTTTTACGAGAAAACTACAAGTCCCAGCTCCTTGAAATTTTGTCACCATCCGCCCACGGGCCACGGGACTACTCGTACCACGTTTCGGATTTTTTCGACCACCGGCCGAGATTTTGCGAATTTTTTAATTTATTTTTTGAAAAGTATTTTTTACGAGAAAACTACAAGTCCCAGCTCCTTGAAATTTTGTCACGATCCGCCCACGGGCCACGGGACTACTCGTACCACGTTTCGGATTTTTTCGACCACCGGCCGAGATTTTGCGAATTTTTTAATTTATTTTTTGAAATGTATTTTTTACGAGAAAACTACAAGTCCCAGCTCCTTGAAATTTAGTCACCATCCGCCCACGGGCCACGGGACTACTCGTACCACGTTTTGGATTTTTTCGACCACCGGCCGAGATTTTGCGAATTTTTTAATTTATTTTTTGAAATGTATTTTTTACGAGAAAACTACAAGTCCCAGCTCCTTGAAATTTTGTCACAATCCGCCCACGGGCCACGGGACTACTCGTACCACCGGCCGAGATTTTGCGAATTTTTTAATTTATTTTTTGAAATGTATTTTTTACGAGAAAACTACAAGTCCCAGCTCCTTGAGATTTTGTCACGATCCGCCCACGGGCCACGGGACTACTCGTACCACGTTTCGGATTTTTTCGACCACCGGCCGAGATTTTGCGAATTTTTTAATTTATTTTTTGAAAAGTATTTTTTACGAGAAAACTACAAGTCCCAGCTCCTTGAAATTTTGTCACGATCCGCCCACGGGCCACGGGACTACTCGTACCACGTTTCGGATTTTTTCGACCACCGGCCGAGATTTTGCGAATTTTTTAATTTATTTTTTGAAATGTATTTTTTACGAGAAAACTACAAGTCCCAGCTCCTTGAAATTTTGTCACGATCCGCCCACGGGCCACGGGACTACTCGTACCACGTTTCGGATTTTTTCGACCACCGGCCGAGATTTTGCGAATTTTTTAATTTATTTTTTGAAAAGTATTTTTACGAGAAAACTACAAGTCCCAGCTCCTTGAAATTTTGTCACCATCCGCCCACGGGCCACGGGACTACTCGTACCACGTTTCGGATTTTTTCGACCACCGGCCGAGATTTTGCGAATTTTTTAATTTATTTTTTGAAATGTATTTTTTACGAGAAAACTACAAGTCCCAGCTCCTTGAAATTTTGTCACGATCCGCCCACGGGCCACGGGACTACTCGTACCACGTTTCGGATTTTTTCGACCACCGGCCGAGATTTTGCGAATTTTTTAATTTATTTTTTGAAAAGTATTTTTTACGAGAAAACTACAAGTCCCAGCTCCTTGAAATTTTGTCACCATCCGCCCACGGGCCACGGGACTACTCGTACCACGTTTTGGATTTTTTCGACCACCGGCCGAGATTTTGCGAATTTTTTAATTTATTTTTTGAAATGTATTTTTTACGAGAAAACTACAAGTCCCAGCTCCTTGAAATTTTGTCACCATCCGCCCACGGGCCACGGGACTACTCGTTCCACGTTTCGGATTTTTTCGACCACCGGCCGAGATTTTGCGAATTTTTTAATTTATTTTTTGAAATGTATTTTTTACGAGAAAACTACAAGTCCCAGCTCCTTGAAATTTTGTCACCATCCGCCCACGGGCCACGGGACTACTCGTACCACGTTTCGGATTTTTCCGACCACCGGCCGAGATTTTGCGAATTTTTTAATTTATTTTTTGAAATGTATTTTTTACGAGAAAACTACAAGTCCCAGCTCCTTGAAATTTTGTCACGATCCGCCCACGGGCCACGGGAACACTCGTACCACGTTTCGGATTTTTTCGACCACCGGCCGAGATTTTGCGAATTTTTTAATTTATTTTTTGAAATGTATTTTTTACGAGAAAACTACAAGTCCCAGCTCCTTGAAATTTTGTCACCATCCGCCCACGGGCCACGGGACTACTCGTACCACGTTTCGGATTTTTTCGACCACCGGCCGAGATTTTGCGAATTTTTTAATTTATTTTTTGAAAAGTATTTTTTACGAGAAAACTACAAGTCCCAGCTCCTTGAAATTTTGTCACCATCCGCCCACGGGCCACGGGACTACTCGTACCACGTTTCGGATTTTTTCGACCACCGGCCGAGATTTTGCGAATTTTTTAATTTATTTTTTGAAATGTATTTTTTACGAGAAAACTACAAGTCCCAGCTCCTTGAAATTTTGTCACCATCCGCCCACGGGCCACGGGACTACTCGTACCACGTTTCGGATTTTTTCGACCACCGGCCGAGATTTTGCGAATTTTTTAATTTATTTTTTGAAATGTATTTTTTACGAGAAAACTACAAGTCCCAGCTCCTTGAAATTTTGTCACGATCCGCCCACGGGCCACGGGACTACTCGTACCACGTTTCGGATTTTTTCGACCACCGGCCGAGATTTTGCGAATTTTTTAATTTATTTTTTGAAAAGTATTTTTTACGAGAAAACTACAAGTCCCAGCTCCTTGAAATTTTGTCACCATCCGCCCACGGGCCACGGGACTACTCGTTCCACGTTTCGGATTTTTTCGACCACCGGCCGAGATTTTGCGAATTTTTTAATTTATTTTTTGAAATGTATTTTTTACGAGAAAACTACAAGTCCCAGCTCCTTGAAATTTTGTCACCATCCGCCCACGGGCCACGGGACTACTCGTACCACGTTTCGGATTTTTTCGACCACCGGCCGAGATTTTGCGAATTTTTTAATTTATTTTTTGAAATGTATTTTTTACGAGAAAACTACAAGTCCCAGCTCCTTGAAATTTTGTCACGATCCGCCCACGGGCCACGGGACTACTCGTACCACGTTTCGGATTTTTTCGACCACCGGCCGAGATTTTGCGAATTTTTTAATTTATTTTTTGAAAAGTATTTTTTACGAGAAAACTACAAGTCCCAGCTCCTTGAAATTTTGTCACCATCCGCCCACGGGCCACGGGACTACTCGTTCCACGTTTCGGATTTTTTCGACCACCGGCCGAGATTTTGCGAATTTTTTAATTTATTTTTTGAAATGTATTTTTTACGAGAAAACTACAAGTCCCAGCTCCTTGAAATTTTGTCACCATCCGCCCACGGGCCACGGGACTACTCGTACCACGTTTCGGATTTTTCCGACCACCGGCCGAGATTTTGCGAATTTTTTAATTTATTTTTTGAAATGTATTTTTTACGAGAAAACTACAAGTCCCAGCTCCTTGAAATTTTGTCACGATCCGCCCACGGGCCACGGGACTACTCGTACCACGTTTCGGATTTTTTCGACCACCGGCCGAGATTTTGCGAATTTTTTAATTTATTTTTTGAAATGTATTTTTTATGAGAAAACTACAAGTCCCAGCTCCTTGAAATTTTGTCACGATCCGCCCACGGGCCACGGGAACACTCGTACCACGTTTCGGATTTTTTCGACCACCGGCCGAGATTTTGCGAATTTTTAAATTTATTTTTTGAAATGTATTTTTTACGAGAAAACTACAAGTCCCAGCTCCTTGAAATTTTGTCACCATCCGCCCACGGGCCACGGGACTACTCGTACCACGTTTCGGATTTTTTCGACCACCGGCCGAGATTTTGCGAATTTTTTAATTTATTTTTTGAAATGTATTTTTTACGAGAAAACTACAAGTCCCAGCTCCTTGAAATTTTGTCACCATCCGCCCACAGGCCACGGGACTACTCGTACCACGTTTCGGATTTTTTCGACCACCGGCCGAGATTTTGCGAATTTTTTAATTTATTTTTTGAAATGTATTTTTTACGAGAAAACTACAAGTCCCAGCTCCTTGAAATTTTGTCACCATCCGCCCACGGGCCACGGGACTACTCGTACCACGTTTCGGATTTTTTCGACCACCGGCCGAGATTTTGCGAATTTTTTAATTTATTTTTTGAAATGTATTTTTTACGAGAAAACTACAAGTCCCAGCTCCTTGAAATTTTGTCACCATCCGCCCACGGGCCACGGGACTACTCGTACCACGTTTCGGATTTTTTCGACCACCGGCCGAGATTTTGCGAATTTTTTAATTTATTTTTTGAAATGTATTTTTTACGAGAAAACTACAAGTCCCAGCTCCTTGAAATTTTGTCACGATCCGCCCACGGGCCACGGGACTACTCGTACCACGTTTCGGATTTTTTCGACCACCGGCCGAGATTTTGCGAATTTTTTAATTTATTTTTTGAAATGTATTTTTTACGGGAAAACTACAAGTCCCAGCTCCTTGAAATTTTGTCACGATCCGCCCACGGGCCACGGGACTACTCGTACCACGTTTCGGATTTTTTCGACCACCGGCCGAGATTTTGCGAATTTTTTAATTTATTTTTTGAAATGTATTTTTTACGAGAAAACTACAAGTCCCAGCTCCTTGAAATTTAGTCACCATCCGCCCACGGGCCACGGGACTACTCGTACCACGTTTCGGATTTTTTCGACCACCGGCCGAGATTTTGCGAATTTTTTAATTTATTTTTTGAAATGTATTTTTTACGAGAAAACTACAAGTCCCAGCTCCTTGAAATTTAGTCACCATCCGCCCACGGGCCACGGGACTACTCGTACCACGTTTCGGATTTTTTCGACCACCGGCCGAGATTTTGCGAATTTTTTAATTTATTTTTTGAAATGTATTTTTTACGAGAAAACTACAAGTCCCAGCTCCTTGAAATTTTGTCACCATCCGCCCACGGGCCACGGGACTACTCGTACCACGTTTCGGATTTTTTCGACCACCGGCCGAGATTTTGCGAATTTTTTAATTTATTTTTTGAAATGTATTTTTTACAAGAAAACTACAAGTCCCAGCTCCTTGAAATTTTGTCACGATCCGCCCACGGGCCACGGGACTACTCGTACCACGTTTCGGATTTTTCGACCACCGGCCGAGATTTTGCGAATTTTTTAATTTATTTTTTGAAATGTATTTTTTACGAGAAAACTACAAGTCCCAGCTCCTTGAAATTTAGTCACCATCCGCCCACGGGCCACGGGACTACTCGTACCACGTTTCGGATTTTTTCGACCACCGGCCGAGATTTTGCGAATTTTTTAATTTATTTTTTGAAATGTATTTTTTACGAGAAAACTACAAGTCCCAGCTCCTTGAAATTTAGTCACCATCCGCCCACGGGCCACGGGACTACTCGTACCACGTTTCGGATTTTTTCGACCACCGGCCGAGATTTTGCGAATTTTTTAATTTATTTTTTGAAAAGTATTTTTTACGAGAAAACTACAAGTCCCAGCTCCTTGAAATTTTGTCACCATCCGCCCACGGGCCACGGGACTACTCGTACCACGTTTCGGATTTTTTCGACCACCGGCCGAGATTTTGCGAATTTTTTAATTTATTTTTTGAAAGTATTTTTTACGAGAAAACTACAAGTCCCAGCTCCTTGAAATTTTGTCACGATCCGCCCACGGGCCACGGGACTACTCGTACCACGTTTCGGATTTTTTCGACCACCGGCCGAGATTTTGCGAATTTTTTAATTTATTTTTTGAAATGTATTTTTTACGAGAAAACTACAAGTCCCAGCTCCTTGAAATTTAGTCACCATCCGCCCACGGGCCACGGGACTACTCGTACCACGTTTTGGATTTTTTCGACCACCGGCCGAGATTTTGCGAATTTTTTAATTTATTTTTTGAAATGTATTTTTTACGAGAAAACTACAAGTCCCAGCTCCTTGAAATTTTGTCACAATCCGCCCACGGGCCACGGGACTACTCGTACCACCGGCCGAGATTTTGCGAATTTTTTAATTTATTTTTTGAAATGTATTTTTTACGAGAAAACTACAAGTCCCAGCTCCTTGAGATTTTGTCACGATCCGCCCACGGGCCACGGGACTACTCGTACCACGTTTCGGATTTTTTCGACCACCGGCCGAGATTTTGCGAATTTTTTAATTTATTTTTTGAAAAGTATTTTTTACGAGAAAACTACAAGTCCCAGCTCCTTGAAATTTTGTCACGATCCGCCCACGGGCCACGGGACTACTCGTACCACGTTTCGGATTTTTTCGACCACCGGCCGAGATTTTGCGAATTTTTTAATTTATTTTTTGAAATGTATTTTTTACGAGAAAACTACAAGTCCCAGCTCCTTGAAATTTTGTCACGATCCGCCCACGGGCCACGGGACTACTCGTACCACGTTTCGGATTTTTTCGACCACCGGCCGAGATTTTGCGAATTTTTTAATTTATTTTTTGAAAAGTATTTTTACGAGAAAACTACAAGTCCCAGCTCCTTGAAATTTTGTCACCATCCGCCCACGGGCCACGGGACTACTCGTACCACGTTTCGGATTTTTTCGACCACCGGCCGAGATTTTGCGAATTTTTTAATTTATTTTTTGAAATGTATTTTTTACGAGAAAACTACAAGTCCCAGCTCCTTGAAATTTTGTCACGATCCGCCCACGGGCCACGGGACTACTCGTACCACGTTTCGGATTTTTTCGACCACCGGCCGAGATTTTGCGAATTTTTTTAATTTATTTTTTGAAAAGTATTTTTTACGAGAAAACTACAAGTCCCAGCTCCTTGAAATTTTGTCACCATCCGCCCACGGGCCACGGGACTACTCGTACCACGTTTTGGATTTTTTCGACCACCGGCCGAGATTTTGCGAATTTTTTAATTTATTTTTTGAAATGTATTTTTTACGAGAAAACTACAAGTCCCAGCTCCTTGAAATTTTGTCACGATCCGCCCACGGGCCACGGGACTACTCGTACCACGTTTCGGATTTTTTCGACCACCGGCCGAGATTTTGCGAATTTTTTAATTTATTTTTTGAAAAGTATTTTTTACGAGAAAACTACAAGTCCCAGCTCCTTGAAATTTTGTCACCATCCGCCCACGGGCCACGGGACTACTCGTTCCACGTTTCGGATTTTTTCGACCACCGGCCGAGATTTTGCGAATTTTTTAATTTATTTTTTGAAATGTATTTTTTACGAGAAAACTACAAGTCCCAGCTCCTTGAAATTTTGTCACCATCCGCCCACGGGCCACGGGACTACTCGTACCACGTTTCGGATTTTTCCGACCACCGGCCGAGATTTTGCGAATTTTTTAATTTATTTTTTGAAATGTATTTTTTACGAGAAAACTACAAGTCCCAGCTCCTTGAAATTTTGTCACGATCCGCCCACGGGCCACGGGAACACTCGTACCACGTTTCGGATTTTTTCGACCACCGGCCGAGATTTTGCGAATTTTTTAATTTATTTTTTGAAATGTATTTTTTACGAGAAAACTACAAGTCCCAGCTCCTTGAAATTTTGTCACCATCCGCCCACGGGCCACGGGACTACTCGTACCACGTTTCGGATTTTTTCGACCACCGGCCGAGATTTTGCGAATTTTTTAATTTATTTTTTGAAATGTATTTTTTACGAGAAAACTACAAGTC